>NC_142028.1:13209299-13509299 GCF_982192425.1 Myodes glareolus
AGATCCCACTGTCCCTGCCTTCCCAGGGTTGAGATTGCAGGGGCATGCCACCATTTCCAGCGTTTGATGTGTATACTGAGGATCTGAAAAAGGATCTTCATAATTGTGCAGCAAGCATTTATGTATTGAGCTATCTCTTCACCCCTGAAATGAATAGTAAGGTTCCTTTAGTCACTGACATGCTCCCAAATGTAAAGTTGGAAGTACTCAGTGTCTGTTACTCAATATCAATGAATGAAAATAATAAATCAATGAATTTATCTATAGGTTGGAGAAAAAAGAAATGTCATTGGATGAAATTGTTGAGTGTCTTATCTGCATTAGAATTCAGCTAGGCCATTAAATATTGTTTCTTCAAAAGACAGAGCCTTCAATAAATAGCACAATGATAACACTGCTGAAATACTATGTATTTACATTAATAAAAGAACAACTAAGATCTTCATGCACAAAACTGCAGTGAGTGCCCCGGAGAAAGGCAGGCTAGGCTTGAACTCCCTTTGTTTGCCAGTGAATGTCTGTCCTTCTGTTAGGTCTCCCTCCTCCCCGCACAAGACGTAAGCTATTTAATTTTGATTTTTAAAGAGCAAAATAATTTACTATATTGAAACAGCTCATTCATCACATAAAGCGTCTGATTCTGTCACCTCAAGTGCTTGTTAAATCACTTCCAGCTGCTACAATCAAGGGCCAGGTACTTCTAAGGTCTGACACTTTCTGAGCTCCATTACTCCTGTAAGTATGATTCTTCAATCCAATTCTAGTCTTCGTAATAATCAAGTGCCCACTCCACTTAACTTCAAGGCAACTGGGAACTTAGAATTCTCCATATGTGTCTGTATCTGATTTTCAATCAGACCTCTTCATCCCAAACCTGAAAGGCTCTGAATAGCTGTGAAGTAGGGGGGGATAGCAACACTTTCATGGAAAGCAGCATGGAGTGCAGCCACGCTGAGAGAAAACTTTGTCAAGGAAACAGAGCTCCCAAATGGATACTTTTCTCCCAGATGAGGAGGTCAGTAGTCAGCAATGGAAGAGGGAGAAGGGCCATTTTCTGAGCATGTACTGTGAATGTGCAGGCATGCAATTTTTGACTAAACAACAGTATCAGAGAAAAACTGAATGCCCGTTGAATTGGAGAAGGGAGGAATTCAGTGTGTAAGAATTTATATTGAATAGGGATTAGTCTCAAGCTTGATCTGGGAACAATATTTTATTAGTTCAACAGATATTTTGAGCATAATTTGTGAGTACTGTTGATACATACACTGGTAATAAAATATAACTAGTTGTGTAAAATTTTAAAAACATTTATAATATAGATGAACATACACTCCGAATGTACTACACCAGAGAAGTCAGAGACCTTTAAAAGCCAACTTCACATGGTTCATATTTTTAAAAAGTGATTATAGAAATCTTTTTATATGTTAAACACTAACTCCAACACTCAATGTGATGCTGTACATATGAGTTACATTCTACCACATGACTACAAATGTAAGCACTTACAGCAACATTCTTTGAAACATAGGTCTATGTAAAGCACAGTTTGCTTAAATGTTATGTGAATTTAATTTTCTTAGGTGAGGGAAATGGGAAGTATGTTGGTTTTTTAATAGATTCATGCATTTTCCTGCAAATTTCAAGATGTCATTATGTTTTTACTGCTGAGCAGTACTCCACTGTGTAAATGCACCCCATATTCTTCGATCTATTCTTTGGTAGAGGGGTTATTTCCAGATTCTGGTTATTACGAATAATGCTGCTATGAACATAGTAGAGCACATGTCCTTGTTGTGTGATTGAGCATCCTTTGGGTATATGCCCAAAAGTGGTGTTACTGGATCTTGAGATATATTGTTTCCTAATTTTTAGAGAAATCTCCATACTGATTTCCACATCGGCTGTACCAGCTCTTTCATCTAATGTTAACATTGATTGTATCAAACCATTTATTTTTGTATGCCTCTCAGTTTTTCATAGGCAATGTAAAGTTGTGAGTTTTCCTTATTAATCCACCTAGATAACCTGTCTATCCATGGGAAACTTTATACTATTCAAATGTAAAGCAATTACTGATGTAGTTGCCCGAATATCCACATATTTGTAACTTTTGTTGTCACTAATCTTTTCATTCTCATTGTCTCGAGTTCTTTCTTCCAATAACTACTTTTAATTGGGCAATTCAACCTTATTTTTATGCAACATCCCAATCATATTTCTTGTGGAATTTTTGTACAAATTTTGTAGTGGACAAAGGATGTAGGATGTACAGAGCCCCATGTGGTGGGAAATATCTACAACCCTAGCCCTTAAAGCACTTAGGGACATGAGGAGTTCATTCTCAGGTACATAGGAAGTTGAAGGCAGTGTTGTACACATGAGACTATCTAAAATGAAATCCCACCTCTCTACATTATATATATATATATATATATATATATATATATATATATATATTTCCAACCTTGCCCCCATAACACTGCTGTCATTCACATAATTTATGCATAAGCTGTTGAAAATACGCTTTAAATTATTACTAAGTTGATAAATCATATTATTAGGTGAATCATGAGCAAGGAATGAGAATTTAATTACATGTAGATCTTCTGACCTATCTTCTCCAAATTTCTACCAAGAGTTCATTTTTGCCAAAGAAACTCATTTTATGTTTGCATGCAGTAAAATATTTATCTACAAAATTATTTTCCTTTCATACACAATTGGCATCTTTAAATCTTAGCCTGGCTTTGGTTTCCCTTATCACTGAATATTTTATTCTATTCTCTAAAGATTCCTTAAAAGAATTCCATTGTGACTGTGTGCTTTCTAAGTTGTTTTTTTCTCTCCTGGAGTTTTATTCCATTTTTTTTTGTTTGAGGGCTTTATTTATATATTATATTTAAATGCAGTCAAATTTTACTTTTGTTTATGTTATTATTATTTTACTTGTTACTCCACAGGTTCTGTCTATGCTTTTATAACATAAATATTGAGAGTGACACATCTCAAATGCTGTGCTGTTTTCTTTTTCTCCTGGATAACAAGAAAGGAAAAGGTTTTTCACACCTCTCAGAAGCACCCAGTCCAAGTCCAAGTTGCAGATATCTTGAACTTCTTGACAGTACAAGTGGAAAACAATCACTATTTATGTGAAAATATCCAGTGTTATGTTTTTTTTAAACAATATCCTCCATCCCTGGCATATGCGTACTCGTGGAGGCAGAAATGCAATGTTTGCACCAGACTTTTTAAAGATGATATGGGATGAAGCGTATAGTTCAGGGACAAAGGACAGCAAGCGTAAGTTAGGTGTTCATATGTAGGTAGAGATACTGTTGGGAGATGGAAGAGGTATGAAGTATACCTCTATGACAGCACAAGTTAGGGATGATCAGAGAAAATGCAGCTGAGAACAAATTTAATAGTTTGCTGTTTGTGCCTTAGATTAAGTTTCAGTATTAAAGTGGAAACCATGGCTCAGTTTCGAGGAATAGTAGTGTGGTGTTGTGATTCAAAGATTGATTATCGCTATATATAGGTCATGTGTAAAATGACAATGTTTGAGTATGATCGTGTTTGCTACTTGGTTCCTATCTTGTCATGCTATAAAGGAAATTTCTGAAAACTTTAGGAAGTGACTGCTCATTTGGAAAAAAATAGGACATTGTGATTTTTTTTCATTTTTTTTCTTTCTTTTTTCTTGAGGATTATGTGTGCTCCCACAAGCCTTCCTTTCTTTCCTGCCTGTCTTCATGAGGAGGAGTGTCTCCTCCACCATAGGTTCTCACCACCAATATGCAAGGCCACACAGGCATGGGATGAACCCTCTGAACCCCTAGTCCATAGTAAATGTGTCCTGATTTAAGTTATAGTCTTGCTTTCTTTTTTTTTGTCAGAGCTGCACAAAACTCACCACCACAGTGAGGAATTAGGAAAGTAAACTGAAAAAAATAAAATAAACTGGACTTCTAAAATGAAACATAATTAGCTACAAACAGAAAATTTAAGTAGAAAAATGTACTGGTAATTTTTTAATTAAACATGTCTGTGTTATATTGTTAGAAGGTCTTTATATAACCGTATTATCATTTTGCCAGATTTTTCATTGGTCAAATCATCAAGTGTCTAAAGCTCTTTGTGAGGAGAATATCAATTACATCTTTCCATGTGAAGTATACCAACCAAGTTAACAAAGACTTGTTATGTGGGAGTACCACCTCTGTGTGAGTGAGAAAAATCAATCCTTCAGTACTCTTTGGTACAGATGTCACCAAAAATTTGTCCATGACCTCAGAAAACTTTTGTAACTGCAGATTCTTAGGGAAGGAAATGCTTCTGGCCAAAATATTTGAGCAAGGAACTTGGTTAATATTCAAAAATTTGCAGACACAATTTGTGTGTGGGAGGAGGTGTGAATGAAGTCCCAGCTGCCATCCATAACACTGAGATTATTCTATTTTTGCAATGATTGCTTTTACATATTAATAAGATAGGTTTCAGAATAGCACAGCATTAATTAGAGCAGGCTGTTGAAGACAAAAAGAAAAACAGTATTTTTGTTTACTTGACAACCTTATATATCATTTTCTCAAGAATTATTTATATATGTCAGAGAATTAGTTTCTTTTTCAATTTCCATTTCCAGTTTCCTCTTCTGGAATGTTCTATATTACATTTTTAGACATGCAAAGAGTCTCATTAAAGTGATGACAATTACTTGTTTCAGATGTGTTTTCTTCAATCTCTTCTACAAGGTAAACTTTAACATATTTTAAAACAATGAGTTTATTTTATTAATTAGTTAATACATTTTGAACTAAGTCTCAAAGTGTAGCCCAGGTTGTCCTGAAACTCTATGGCCCAGGCTGACTTCTAACTTTCAGGATGTTCCTTATTTGCCATCTGATTATTAGGATTATAGACATTAATCATCTTTCACAGCAAAACAATGACTTAATCTTCATTTTCTACATTACATTGATTAATATGGCCTATGAATTAGTCACTGATTAAATGCTCCATCTTTTTGTGCAAGTTTGCTCTCTTAGATATGCTTTCTTTGTCATTTTAAATAGTGGTACTACTGTGACTCTCTTCATATTCTTCTTTGGAGCTAGAGACTGAGAGCTCATATAGTCAAAGGGTACACGTGCCGCTAGTTGTAGAAAGTGACTGGGCGTGCCCAGGGAAAGGAGGAGATAGAAAATACATAAGAGCTTAAGTTTATGTACTAGACTAATCGTTGGTGCACATCTGTTTAGAACAGCAACTACACAGTAAGTCCAGGGAAAGGGGATGAACTGGACTCTCACAGTTATCACACCATTAGATCCAAATGTGCAGTTTGCAACTACAGCAAAATCACAAGTAATATATAGAGAAATATGTGGTGCCTTAAAAGCAAAGTGTAAATCACCGAACTCCATCCATAAGCACTGCAAATGATATTATGTGTTAGAAAAATTACATATATGTTTTAGAGATGTTGAAGAAAGGAAAACTACAGAAAGCTGAGGAGAGAGAAGAATATTGTAGAAGAAAAGAAAACATTAATAAAGAGAAAGAAACTCTAAGGATGTGAAAACCATAGACTAGATACTAAAAATTGTGTAATAATTGAAGTTAAAGTTTTGTTAAAGAAATTAAAAGGGTATATTTGAGTAAATTTCAAGAATTTACAAATTGTTAAGTGGAAATGTCCAAGTTCTAAAAGTTGAAATAAAAAGACAGGAGAAAAGTTAGCTTAATTGAAGACAACTGTGGAGCATGATCAGACAGAATAATAACCATGTTGTGGCTACTCCAGAAAGAGTAGATGGAAAGAAGTTACAAAGAGAAAGGTTGAGGAAACCATAACTGGAAACAACCCAAGCATGAGGAAAGATATGAACACAAAAACTCAAGAACTCCACATGAGAAAGACTCAAAGAAACTTACACTGAGATATCTTCTATTAAGTTTCAAAATCTGTTGTCAGAAAACCTTGAAAACAACGGCAGAATGGCATTCACTGTGCACAGATATCAATAGAACTACCCGAAGATTTTCCATCAGATACTCGACAGACTTCAATGAGCCCATATAAGCACATTGCTTCTAGATCCTATAAGCCAAGCATCTAACAGTCAAGCGTCTTTGTTTCTTGGTTTCCTTTCCCACAGTTATGACAAATATTCTTAAGAAAGCAACTTCAGAAGAAATGGTTAATTTTTGCTTACATGTCAAGAGGGAGTCACAGCAGCAGAAGGTTGAAGTTCTGGTCATATCTCATGCATTGCCAGAAGGCAGAGGGATTGCATACAATCTAGTGTTTAGCTTGCTTCCTTCACTTCCTGTAATATAGGATCCAGGGAATAATTTTACTGCCAATTAATTTATGTCTCCCATATCAATTTAAATAATCAAGACAATCACACACAGGCATGCCTGGAGATTCCATCTCCAGGTAATTCTATATTTTATTTAATTTAAACATTTGATGTAGGATTCCCCTCTGTATACTGTGAATACCGCTGGTTAATAAAGGACTGCTTTGGACCTATAGTAAGGTAGAACAGAACTAGGCGGGGAAAACTAAATTGAATTTGGGAAGAAGGAAGGTGGAGTCAGGGAGAAGCCATGTAGCCATGCCAGAGACAGATGCTGGAACTTTAGCCTGTACTCCACAGCCCTGTGGCAATATACAAATTAATAGAAATGGGTTAAATTAATATGTAAAAGTTAGCCAATAAGAAGCTAGAGCTAATGAGCCAAGCAGTGATGTGGGAGGTCCTTCTGTCTATGTGTTGCTTTTATTGGCTAATGAATAAAAAAAAACTGCCTTGGCCTGTTGATAGGGAAGAACTTAGGTAGGCAGGGAAAACTAAACTGAATGCTACAAGAAGGAAGGCAGAGAAGGAGATGCCATGGATCCTCCGTCAAAGATAGATGTGTTGAAATTTTGCAGGTAGGCCATGACCTCATGGTGATATAGAGATTATTAGAAATGGATTAAACTAAGATGTAAGAGTTAGCTAGTAAGAAGTTATAGCTAATGGGCCAAGCAGTGATTTCATTAATAGTTTCTGTGTGATTATTTTGGGTTGAAGCTAGCTGGGCAACTGGGAAGAACAAGCGGCCCCTCCCCCTACAAAGCAGTGATTTAATTAATACAGCTTCTGTGTGGTTATTTTGGGGCTGAGCGACCGGGAACCCACAAGTGGCCTTATTACAACAAACATTCATGTGTGATGATTTGTTATTGCACTAAACACCAGTTTTCATCTGAGTCTAGATAGCTCATTAATAATGAAGAAATCATCCTGTATTTGTGCTTCTGAAAGTTAACTAACTCAAATCTGCTGTCAAACATGTTGGTATCTGAACAAGATAAAGCCAGAGAAAACTGCAGCATCAATGGGACTCTAACTTGAATATTCCTTGGCAGTTGACGGCTGCTGGGAGGAATCAGTTTTCATTATGGGTGTGATCCCTAAGAGGCTATTGCTTCAGTAGATAGTCCTGTATACCAGCATACACAGCCATCACTAAGTGGACTCTGGAATATATATAAAAAAAGATTGAGTGGGGAAAGTGGGTTAGTTTGGATGTGGGTAGATTAAAAAGGAGAAGACTTTGATCAAAATACAATATATATCACGTAAAATTGTACTTAGAGTGGAGAGAGAATATGAATAAACACTCTAATTATATTCTATAGAGTTGATCTTGAGAGGAAACCTCCCATTTCATTGTCATGTGTAAAAGGGCTTTGTATATCTCAGAACAATATGATGAAAGAAAACAATGAAAAAAACATGACTGAAAACTAAAATATCACAGCATTTATTTAGTCAAGTTAAATATGAGAAAATTTAGAATCATAAAATCTTACCCCAGAGTTACAGGTGGAGTCTAGGAGAGTGGAAGCATGGTGTGTAGATGCAGAGAAGATACATGTCCTAGTAAGTTAGTCTGAAACCAGAACACACAGCACTGAGAGAACTTAAATAAAAGCCCTGTGGAAGGTGAACGCTATAGATGTGGGCTGGCTCATCAGTTGTGATGAATATTCCCTGACAGGGCCTGTAGGTATTGAAAAGGCTAAGTGAGCACAGGGCCAGGAGACCTTCAGAAATATCGATAAGTGTCACTCAGTCTTTCTATGGATTTCAACTTTCTACAGAAAAATAAACTATATTAAAATAAAAACCTGCATGAAAATATCTCTATGATTTGGTTAAGACTATTTTTGATTGGCATAAAATTTCCTATTAACCTTGAAGTAGACATTGAATTAGATCTATAATGTAGCTAGCAGGTCATAATTGGACTCAAATATATATATATATATATATATATATAAAATATATATATTTATACTGATACTATGCTTATTATATTGATGAAAGAACTAAAAGATAAACAATAGTCTGTTCTTACATTATTTCTCTTTTTTATTTTATCTCATTCTATATTTTATCTTATTTTTTACATTAACTTAAAAATCTACTTTGCATACAACTTAAACTTCCTGGAAAGTTTCTCTGGACACAGTTGACGATAGCATGTGTTAGGATTAAAAAAAATGACAAGTTTGGTTAAATAATGACACTTTGAAAAAATAGAATCTGGGAACCTGTGGTTCAAAAAAAAAAAAACACCAAAAAATAAAACAAAGCAAGAAAATTACTGAACACTTTCGCAATACAGAGGTGTACAACATTTTCTAGCATGTTATTAGAGAGAAACAAAAAAAGAAATATATTTGGATGTATAATGCTTTCCAAAGACATGAAGTAATTGGTTTCTAACGTTATAATTCAATGTTTGTTGAGTAAACGAAGTCCAGAGATATTTTCCTTCACATATACATTTTTCAGTACACTGCTTCATGAGTAGCATTTATTTTAAAACCGTTTTCTTACTCTAGCTGCATTGCAAAGGTGCATAACAAGGCTAGCATACATAGCATGACTGAGTTTTCCTCACAAGCTTGGGTCATTTCCAAAGGAGACCAAGAGATGGCGCTGCCGTGCAGCTAAGCGCACAATGCCTTCCCTTGAACTCCAGGGCTAAGGTGGTGGAAATGCACCTGTCACCAGACAGAATGCAGAGGGAGGATGAAGTGTTACAAATCTGCAACACTTTAACTCAGAGTGGTGCCCAGTGGTAATTAGACCTACAGAGTTTACAGTTGCACCGTGCAAAGACATCTGCGGTCTCTTTCCAGTGTCGTGTGTAGAGAGTTCTGAGAGTTCGTGTTAAACATTCATACATAATGAAGTTCCAGATTAAGGAAGACATGGGAAGTGTGAAATGATTGAATAAATCAGATTTATATCTCTTAATAATTTACTAATTTAATCTCAGAATAAAGCCCAAACTATCATGATCCCTAATGTATCAAAACATCTTTGTCACTATTAGGAGAACTCAGTGTTTTTTTGTTAATGTTACAATATTAAGGAAACTGCACTTTTCCACTTTAATTCCTTAATCATAATTAAATTCACTTATATACTTTGTCACATGTGAACTACGTACACCACACAATTAAAAATGAGAAAGTTTTGCTTTCTCGTTCTGCTTTTGGTGTAGTGTTCATGTGTTTGTGCAACGGTGCAATGTGCATGTGGGTGCATGTTCTTGTGGGCCCGCAGAAGCCAGTGGATTCTAGGATGGCTCAGTGATGAACACTGGGGGATCTACCTCTGAAGGTTGAGGTTCCAAACACACCGCACCCAACTTTGACATCTGTGCTGTGGATCTTGATCCAGGTTCTTACACTTGCGCATCAAATGCGTTGTCCATGGTGCCATCTTTCCGGTCTCTCAGTGAAACGGTTTTATGAGGCATAGAATAACACAATGCGAACAAAACCATGCATATGGTTTCCATAGTGTATCTCTGAAGAGCGTGGCTATTCCGTTATTGATGTTTGCTCTGAGAGCTGATCACACTCTGCTTCTGAGGGCTTGTGTGCACACCAGTCTCCATACTGTGATGTTTACTCTGAGAGCTGATCACCCTCTGCTTCTGAGGGTTTGTGTGCACACCAGTCTTCGTCCTTGTGTCCATTTCTGTCTTTCAAGTTGAGCCGAGTCACAGCTTCTGGTAAAATTATCATTTTACCAGAATTAAAATAGCTGAAAATCAGATGGCATATTTTTTTAAGTTTTTCAGTCCCAGTCCTCTGTAGCTGAGAAAACTCAGACTTGATGGCCATCGTTGTTCCCTGCATGCTTTAATACTATGAGGTCAATAGTTCTGATAGATCACTCAATTTAACATTGTGTTGAACACCATTGAATGTCAGGCAAGAATTCCAAATTCAAAACAGACTAGGGGGCTTACCAGGTATACTGAACTTCTCTAAAATAATGAGACTACACTTCCATCATAACTGATTTTTGGTAAATTTACTTCCTGCAGATAGCAACGCTCCATTTACTATAGGCAGATAAGGATAAAGAGTGTGAGACAAAATTCTGGTATCCATACTCAAATCAACAACAACAGCACCGACAACAAAATAACCATGAGAGGTGTCAAACAAATTTGGAGATAGCAAAATAAATAAATAAATAAATAAATAACCGTTATTAGTGGACTCTACTTACATGTGTTAAAGTCATTAAAATACCAAGAAAAAAAATCAAATCAGCTCCACCTTCCTGCGGACTGATGGCCTGGAACTTTAAGAGCCTGCAATATTTAGGTCAATAAAAATCGCATCAGAACAATGCTGTGTTTCATTATCTTACAGGCTCCAGAGATCTTGATTAGTTTAGCTTTTTCCCCAAATTGTCAATATCAGTGTTTTTAAATGTTTAACCAACAAATACTAATTGTGTGTATTGATGGGGGAAATGTAGCCTTGTGATGTATGTGCACCCTGACAAATGACGAAATGGGGCTAATTAGCACAAGCCATGCTCTATGCACCACTTGTTTCTTTGTCTTAGGAGTGTATCCCCGTCTTTTTGCTGTTTACATACAGAGAATCATTAGCTAGAGACTCCATGCTGAAAGCTGTTACCCATTAATCTCTCCCTTTTCTTTCCTCAGTCTCCTGGCCACCCATCTCTCCTAGTCAATTACAATCTCTTGTGGTCAGCATTTTAGCTCTTACAAGCTTACTTTTAGATTGTAGGTTCGTAGTGTGTGTCTCCATGTGTCAGTTTTAGTTCACTTAAATAATGTCTTTCATGTTCATTAACACTGAAAATGATAGCTTGATTTCCAGTATTTTTGATAGATGGATACCATGTTATTGTTATGTGTATAAACCTATAAAATAGATATGTATGTATACATATATATCTTATCTTTTTTTTAAAAAAAAGAGCAACTCATTTTATGAGCTATGGTTTTCTCCACATCATGGAAACATTGATTTTTTTAAAAAATAACAATACACAAAGACACATTTTGTGTTCAGTCAACTGCCATCAAATGGGTGTTGCCGTATATCAATTGCTCACTACATGTGTTTTCTCTTTGTTTTTGTAAACTGAAGCATAATGTAGTCACCACTGAGTCTGACATTCCAGGGTCACCGGGCTCTTCCTATATCACCAATAAGAAGGACTTTCCAATATGCTGTTGGTTGATTCATGCTACCCTCCAGCAAAGGCATATCATTCTCTATTGACCCTAGAGTACTTGTTACTTCTAAGTTCATAAAATAAAATGTCAAACACAAACCTCAGTGAGAGAGAAACTTTACTAGTGACCATGTAAAAGAAGATGTATTCAATTTCTCTTGTACCTTTGGCCTCAGACAATGAAGGTGCATAGCAAATATGTTTTTGTTGTTAACCACTTAGAATTGAAAAAATAAAGTGAACAGCTAAGACAATGGTAGATATTATATATATTATCATATATATTGATAAGATATAATAAGGATATATTTTGATTTGTGGGGTTATTATTACAAAAGTGTAAGACAGTAAACTTTTATGAAATTATTGTATGTCTTAACTCCTCCTACCAGTATAGACACCAAACGCATGTCCAGGCAGCATTTGAGAGTTGTTGGATAATTTTACTTTATAACCAGGACCCAGGGGGAAATTACCATTATATTCACTATGATTTAAAGTATTTTTAATTAGTTATTTGAACTTGATGAACAATCATATTTAAATAGATCATGATGGGATGGTTTCTTATTACTCAAAAATAATTTCTACTTCAGAGTACTTTTCAACAGCATGGAGAAGATTCTTGTCACTTTAATTTCACATCATGCAGACAATATTCTTGTCTGAGACTCTGCTTTCCCTAGATACTTCCTGAGAGAAGATTCAAAATGCACAATTGGGAGTTTGAGGAGATGGCTCAGTTAACAAAGTGCTTTTTGTGCAAACCTAAGGACCTGAGCTGAGTTCCTGTTAGCCTTGTAAAGCCAGAGAATTAGTGGTGTGTCCTATAAATCCAGCACTGGTCAGGTGGACATAGGATGATCTGTTGTTTTCAGACCAGTCAGTCTATCCTAATTACTAACCTCCACGTTCACTGAGTGACCTTATTTAAAATTGAGGTGGGTCGTCATGGAGGACGACATTCATTTACCTCTTGCCTCCATATCCATGTGTGACATACTCATGCATCCTTGCACACATGTGCACACACTTGAACACACAAACATTTGCACACACATGAGCACAAACACATGCACACACATGCGAATATAAGCACCTTTGAAGAGTGTTTCCCAGAGTAAAGCAGCATACATTTGTAGTAAGGAGGCTGCTAGTTAGTTCCTGGCCACTTAATCCCAAAATAATCACACAGAAACTGTATTAATTAAATCATTGCTTGGCCCATTAACTCTAGCTTCTTATTAGCTAACTCTTACATATTAATTTAACATTTCTATTAATCTGCATATCGTCACATGGTTGTGGCTTACGGGGTAAAGTTCTGCCAGGCTCCAGCAGGCTCCATGACTCCTATCTTGCTCCACCACTTTTCTCCCAGCAGTCAGTTTAGTTTTCCATGCCTAGCTAAGTTCTGTCCTGCTATATGTCCAAAGCAATGATAATCAAAGCAAACAGAGGGAAATCCTACTTCAAACATTATTTGAATCATAAGAAATAGACCTGTTCCAAACTTCTTCCCCTGTCTCAAGCCCAAGGAAGGCCTGCCCCTTTCTAAATGGAGACCCAGGAGGTGTGGATGGGTAGGGAGGCATATGGGAGTTGGAGAGGGAGGGAACAGGAAGAGAGAAGGGAAGGGAAACTGTGGGTGGTATGCAATAATCATGAAAAAATATTAATTAAGTGAAATACAAAAATAAAATAACAATGCATAAAACAATTAGATGTATAAACATACTTGGGTCTGTAACTTGGTGAAATTATTACAGATGAAAACTTACAAAGATTAATATGAATAATAAATACTAGACACCCTTTATTCACACCAACTTCACAATCAATTAAGTCCTGGCATATATTCCATTGTTATGATAGTTTGAATGCTATTCAGGTGTCTTGACCCACCCTGATATTTAACTGTCTTCTATCTATAGGAAACTAGCATAATCTAGTTTCTAGAATTTTAGTATGTTTTTATTTGCTATTAAACCAGGGAGTGAAATTAAATGAACAGCATTATCTTCCCCTTCTTCTGGAAATCCATGAGGACCTTGGCAGAAGGCAATGAGAAACTCAATTCTCCTTCCATTGAGTTCATCTTTTTTGTTGCTCTCACAAATATTCAAGGTAAGAAATCTGGACTTTTCCTGAGTAACAACCATAAAGATATTTTATGACTTTTAAGCACAACACTAAACATTGGTTTATTTAAGAAAGATGTATTCAACTAACTTATATGAAATGGGTGTAAGAATAAATGTGAAGGGTGAATTGGGGAAGACATATTTCTGAGATTGAATCTGGCATAAAGGAAACTATTGGAGTGCAAATGGCACATGAAACAATATGTTGAATGGATCAGCATTGGTACAAATATACAAAGGATAGGAATGAGAAATAGGCACAGAAAGGGAGAGACAAAAATAAAAACGTAGAAGGGATGGTATTTTTCTTTCATATGCAAGAAGCAAGGCATCCTTGGAAGTCTCTTTCCTACAATAATTATTGTCAAGTTACTTATAATCTATGGCAATCTTTACTGTAGAACTACCGAAAATTCCTAGATTACACATCCATGGAAATAGCTTTTAAAATCTAAACTCCCATTAGAGATCACAAAGTGTTTCCAGCAAGAATACTAGTGATGTGAGACTCTGCCTGCCATGAGCTCATTAGTCTCATTCTGCTTCTCTATATTCATTTCTGTGATTTCCTGGATAATTTCAATTATGCCTTCATTCTCTGAATTTCTCATCCTCGATTGCTAGGAATTGTCTTCGAGTTTTTCATCCTTAATCATTCATCACATTCAATGAGGTGATTCTTGTTAGATTCAGCATTTTCAAATGCTTACATCTCTTTCTAGCTTTCTCTGAAGTTTGACTTTACCCCTGTGATAACTAAGATGATCACTTCTACCAAATATATATTCTTGAGTGTTCTGATTTAGTTTTTCTTCCCAGTATAGGTAGTTAAATTAGTATTTATAGTAAAAATGTTGCTTATGTCAGCTAGTGATCCAGACAGATCAAAATCTCTCCTTACAGGACAGAGTAAACCCATATTTTCTGTCTTTCAAGTTATCACAACATCTATAATCAAAAGTAACAATGTTTTTAAAAATAGTAACTTTTAACATCAACATATAATCCTTCTGAAATATAAACCATTTATAATAACTAATAGATGCTATTTTTAAGTTTCTAAAACAATTTTAGTAGCTTGTTTTTGTACCATGTTTGTTTCTCCACAAACTTTTCTTAGTGCTTCTTAATAGCAATAGTGTTTTCATTTTTAACACTTTAAAACTGTATTTGCTATTGGACATGTGTTTGCATGATGTGTATGCATAACTGCGTACCATGTCCTGCAGGTGGAGAATTCATGACCACTTTGTGAGCTATTCCTCTCAATCCCTATTTATATTCGTTCCTGGGATCAAATTATCTGCTTAGTTGCAAGTAATAGTTTGTCCAATATAATTACTATTTATCTAAAAAATTTTTTACATTTTTCTTTTCTTTTTTTTGAGACAGGGTTTCTGTGTAGCTTTGGAGCCTGTACTGGAACTAGCTCTTGTAGACCAGGCTGGCCTTGAATTCACAGAGATACACCTGCCTCTGCCTCCCAAATGCTGGGATTAAAGGTTTGTGCCACCACTACGGGCTATGTTTTTTACATTTTTCTTTTTTTATATGAAGAATTAAATATTACTGCTTGATGAGAACATTCTTAGCATCTAAGAAATGAAGCCTTTACAGTTATAAATGAGAATAGCAAAAATGGTCCTGCACTCTCAACATAAACTTTCTGAGACCACATCCATTTATTTTAGAATAAAAATAAACTCAAAATACAAATACATGGTATATTAATATTTTATAAATCCAAAAATGCTAAAACTATCCATGAAGCTATCAATAGGAAAGCTGAAATAAGCATATGCCTTGTTAAAACGTCACTAAAATGTTGGCCACACTGGGATGGTTCCTGGCCCATACTGAATAAATATTGACCAATGCACATGGAAGAAATTTGAAGAGCAAGAAAACAAGTTCAACCACACATGACTTGTTAGAAACCATTTTATTTTAAGCAGTGTTATCATCCTGCCTGTGCCCTGCCCAGCTCTGGACTCTCTGCAGGCTCCCAGGACTGTCACAGGAAGAGAGAGAAACCACCAAGAGTCTACTGTTTGTGCTCAGCTTCTGTAGTGCATGGTTCTGCTTGATGTAACATAAAGGAGCAATTTCCAATGATTTTATTTAACAGAGGTTTCATGATCTTTTTGTTTCTCCTAATGCCTCTTACAAAATGACAGCTACAAAGACACAATTTAAAGAACCCTGATGGTAGAGGAAGACCTTTCATTTCTTCTGTATTGGACAGAACTGTATTGCATCATGCTGAAGTGGTGAGCCTTGCAACGGTGATGCTATGCTACTAAGACAACAACACACGTAGTTCCTCCAGTTATCAGGGTGCAGCAGAGTACTCAAGGCACAGTGAATAAATTCCCATACATCTGCCTATGTCCTATTTCCTGGAACCCAAGAGTATTATCTTACATGGCCAGAGAACTTGATTTGGATCTACAAAATGTGATTAAATTAAAAGCAATGAATTGGGTGTGACTAGGATTATCCAGTTATGTCTGGCACAGTTACAATCATTCTTTTTTTTAATTTTCATATTATACTGTAATTACATTTCTCCTTTCCCTTTCCTCTTTTCAAACCCTTGCATGTAGCCCCCCTGGATCTCCTTCAAATTAGTTGTCTCTTTTTTCTTCACATTAATTGCCTAAATAAATGTATATATGCACATGTATGTACAAGTGTATATTTATATGCATATATGTATGGGTCTATACATGTACTTGTATATACATATTTAGTCCTAAATATATCCCATTTAATTCATATAATATTACTTGTATGTTTATTTTCAGAGATGGCCATTTGGCAATGGACAACCTACTAGTGAGTTCTTCCCCTTCCACTTTGGCATGCCATCGTGTCATTATTGTTTAACTCTCATTGTTTGGAGCACTCTTGTTGGTGAGATATTAAGGGTCTACCTTTTTGCTGGATATATACAGGAGGAGTTTCAGAGGATAATGTAAGTGAAGAGACCAGAGAAGGGTGTGAACCACATTGACTGATGAATACCACTGAACGTTATGACAGGTACTAGGATTTTCCCTTCTGTTGTCAAAAAAGATAAAGGTTCATTGGCTTTGTCTTGGTCAAAAAGGATTTCAGACTTATGGCTTTCAGAACTCCAAAGAAATAAATTATCATTGAGTGGTAACTTGTAATGGTTGCTACAGAAAGCTACTGTAGTATGCCAAGACAGGGACTGTCCCTGTTTGCAGCAATGATATGCATACTAATGTCGTAGCTTTCTATGATGACATTATCTAAGAAAAAGTCAACAAAGAGTTTCTAAGTCATTCATTTATTAGCCAAAATTGGTATATAGTAGTTTTTATTTTACAGTCCGGTTTATAAGTATGTAAATTTTTATCACATAATGCTGGAACATGAGGAGGTAGGAGTTTGGTAAAAGAGACAGATATTCTAGAAGTTATTGTAGTAAAAGGTTATATCCTACAAAGATTGGTATTTGTAAAAGAACAGAGTGAGACCAGGAGAAAGAACCTCAGAAAAGCTCTAAGGGGTTTATAAAAGGGCTGGTGCTTCAGTTTATTCAAAAAAATCAGAAGAAAAATTCCAAGGATAGTAAGTATAAATGGGAAAATTTATACAAAAAAATAACAAAAGCAAAATATGACAACATGAAATAGATAGGCTGTTTGGTCAGCTGCCAGATTTTAGGATTTAAAAGAAGCATGAACATAAAAAGATAGTAATTAAGTTAATATTTTTAAATACATACAAAGAACCACTAATACAGCTACTACCTTTCTTATCTAATTTAAAAATGAAGTGTATCTGTTAATATATAAACAGAAATATAAATAATAATTTTTGTGTGAATAAATGAAAAACACATTAAAAATCAGCATAGTGCTTGGGATGTGAGACCCAAAGTTACATGCTTGTAAAATTCTAGGAAGCTTAATTGAACTTTAGTCTGGGTTCCTAAGATGTCAGAAATAACATCTTTAGATGCATCAGTGGAAAATGTTTTTGTCTGAGATGCTGGTTTTTAAAATTACCTTTAAGGGAGTTATTAGTGCGTAGCATTGAAAATAAGTGTTTCAAGCATTTTTATGTTGTCATTCAAGCAAGCGCCTGATGTCTAAAAGGGTTATTTGTTGTTTAGCTTCCCCTTTGGTTCGGTTTGTTTGCTTCATTTTCCTTTTGATTAGAATGTTTATGGATTAGGGAGCCACAGTCAAGGTCTTCATTTATTTTAGTCTATTCAGGATAACCTCTTATTCCAGGGCTAGTAATTTCACAATCCCTACTCCTTTGCCCACTGTTCTGCTTGTGAAGTATGAATATCTATTGTTTGCCATTGCGGTCCCTCCTCTGATGTGAAGGCCACCTGTCTTTGAAAAGAGGTACCATGCTCCAGTGAGGCACACAAGATGTTTTTAAACATATTCTAAGATTTATTTAATAGGTTTGACCTTTCTAGAAATTGTCCTTATCCATCATTATAGCGCATGATCAATCATTACCTACTTCATCATCTATAAAGCAGGCGTTAACAAAAGAGGGGAGAGTTTACATTCTGCTCTCTGGAGGTTTATATAGAAACAGTTTGGACAGCCTTGTTAATTAAGGGAGAAAATCTTCAAATCACAGATGGATCTGACTATTCTAAGCAAGGTCAGGGTCGAAACTGAACTCTCTCTGAATCTGTATTTTCTTTTAAACCTTAAGGCATAAAGACTGAACCCAGCAAGTTTATTTTAGTTTATTCTGGTATCTATTTCAGTAGCATGCCTGGAAACTTGAGTTCTTTGCTGAGTTGTCAGTATCTTGTATGGATTACAAGCCAGATAGTGTTTATTATTTTAAATATATTTTAAAATGCATAAAAAGTACAAAAAATTTGTGCTGTAACTAAGTGCTGCTGAAAACTTAATTGTTTCAAGGTTTAGTTTGTTATTTTAATCATGTGGCAGTCTTACTCTACTCATGGATAGATTGTTAAAAAGGGTGTACTCAATGAGATCTTGTTTATGAACATTTTTTATGATGAACAAATTTTAGCTAGTATATTTTATTCAATATTTTATTTAAACTCTGTCAAGTATAAAAATTAAAATTAAAATTTTGAATTAAAAATAAATAATTAAAATT
The DNA here is from genome assembly GCF_982192425.1 of Myodes glareolus. NCBI lineage: Eukaryota > Metazoa > Chordata > Mammalia > Rodentia > Cricetidae > Myodes > Myodes glareolus. The sequence goes on from NC_142028.1 coordinate 13,228,174, forward strand.
TAAAAAATGAATTTTAATTTCTGAAAAAAGTAAACAATGATCCTGAAAATTTTAGGAGCCTACATCCGTCATGGCGATGACAAGATAAATTATTATAATGTCTATTTGAATAAATATAATATTTTATCATCAAACACTGCATAAACATATGAGACACTATGGGGGTTGAAAGATGTGAGAAAAATTGAGAGATATTTTATTATAATTTCTGTCTTCATGATATTTAAACTACTAGAAAAGCAACATGACTGAACAGGTGTTTCAAAGTGTCACATAAAGAAGTCCAAATCCAAACCAACTCTCTCTGTGATTGAAAAATGTGGTTCAGAAGGCAAGGCTGGAGAAGGAATTGCTACAGAGGGAGAAACAGCCAAGTTTCTGTGGACACACTGTGGTGCAAAGATGCAATTCTGATGTCATTTGAAGGCATGTGTATGTTTATTTCTTCCTGTACCATGGCTGAGATCATCCACTTGACTGTCTGAGTAGTCAACACTTCCACAAGGACCAGATACACATCAGAAGTGGACATAACTCTACTGCAGTTCTGGTAATGTATTTGTCTTTTATAAACACCCCATGCCATGAAATATATAAAGCAATATCAGTAGTTATAACTATTTTGATCAATCAGGTTAACTATGTTAAAAGTTTATTTTGGAATATTATTTGTATAAATAAAAGTCTAGAGATTGAGAAGTCCAGTTAAATTATGATTTTCATATTCTATGGTGACTTTGATATATATATATGTATATATATATTATGTTTATAAAATGTCAAAAATGGAAGAAAATAATAATAGCTAGAAATGGAAAAACAAAATAAAACTAAAAGAACATTGCCTATCCAGATGTTTTCCAGAACTGAAATAAAATATTTTTTATATCATTTCACTTTTTGTAGAGATGCGAAATTGCAACTCTAACTAAGCTTGTTATTCTGCTTACAACTGAGCCAAATCTGAGTCAGATTCATGAGAGAGTGAAATATCATAAATTACCTTTAAATGATAACTCACAGAAATTTATCATAGTTTTGTAGAAATTGATTTATGTAGTAAAGCTTTGGCAATTTCTATGCTTTAAAAATAATGAGGGAACAGCTTTCCTCTATCTCCATAAGCTTTTGTACACCAGTCAAATGTAAGAACTCAGCTTTACAAAGAACAACGACAACGAACGTTCCTGATGGAAGCAGAGAAAATAGAGGTTAGAAACAGCCGTCATAGAAAGGACCACCTGAGTTCACACCCGTGCTCAGCACTTCCTTCTATATTTCGATTCTCTGAAAACACAATTCCTCACTTGAGCAGCTGCTTCATTATTAGAGTATGAAACTTAACACTGGTAATTAAGGTGTTTTGTTGAGATCTGAATGTTATAATTGTGAAGATTTTTGTGTAACTGACATTTTTTGCTTTGGTTCTCTCATATTGCATTCTGACAGCAGATTCTCCACTCCTCATAGTTCCTCCTCCCAGCTCCCCTCTACCACATAGCTGCTCCTCTTCCTTTTCCTCCAAAGAAAAAGAAAAAAAGAGCAGGCATTGCGAAGATATCAACCAATCATGGTCTAATAAGTTACAACAGAACTAGACACATTTCTTCATAGCAAGACTGTAATAAGCAATCCAGTAGAAGGAAAAAGGTGCCAAGCATGGGCAAAAGGGTCAGAGAATTCTCTCCCTGCTCCCACTGTTAGGAGTCCAACTAAAGCACCAAGCCACACAACCATAAGATACATGTAGAAGACCTAGATCAGACCCATACAAAGTCCTTGATTGCCACTTCAGTCTCTGTGAGTCCCTATGAGCACTACTTAGTTCATGCTTTCCTGGTGTCCTCTATCCCTCTGGCTCCTACAATCCTTCCTCCTCTTTTCTGGGATTCCTGAACTCTCCCTATTGTTTGGCTGTGGGTATCTGCATCTGTTTTTATCAGTTGCTGGATGATGTTCCCCCATCCCTTAACAGCTGGGTTAGGTACCAATCTATGAGTATAGCAAAAATATCATTAGAAACATTTTTTCATTCTCCGGTCGTGTTTGTTTCTAGCCTGGATCTCTGGGCTGTCCTGCACTTGGTTTCTTGTCCTCCAAGTAGTGTCAGGCCCAGGTTTTCTCTTACAGTGTGTGTCTCAAGTTAGACTAGTCATTGGGTGGTTATTTACATAAGTTCTACACTACCCAAGAGCATTTTGCAGGGAGGTTAGATTGTAGGGCAAAGGGCATGTTTCTGATTTGATGTCCCAGTCCCACTACTAGGATCCTTTCCTGACTGTAGAAGATGATCAGTTCGGGCTCCAAATCCCCTGTTACTTTGTTTGGGTCTTCCTAGTAGATTCCAGGGAGTTCCCACTGCACTAGGTTTCTCCACTGCTCTCCCTAATGCTTCCCCAATTCCATTCTTTTCTCCCAGTCCCCCTACCCACACCTGATCCCTCTTGCTCACATTCCTACCCATTCTAGTCTACCCACAAAATCTATTCTATTTACTCTTCCTAGTGAGAGATACATTTGCCCCCTCCCCATTGAGCACCCTTTGTTACTTAGCTGCTCTGCGTCTGTGGGTTGCAGCATGATTATCCTTTACTTAACATCTAATATCTACTTATGTGTAAGTATATACTATGTTTGCCTTTCTGAGTCTGGGTTGTCTCACTCAGGATGACCTTTTCCAGTCCATCCATTTGCCTGCAAATTTCATGATGCCATTGTTTTTAAGAGCCAGGTAATACTCCATTGCGTAAACGTACCACACTTTCTTTATCCATTCTTAAGTTGAGGGACATCTAAGTTGTTTCAAGTTCCTGTCTGTTATGAATAAAACTGCAATGGTCATGGCTGATCAAATGTCCTTGTGGTAGATGGAGCATCTTTGGGCATATGCCCAAGAGATTTATAGCAGGGTCTTGAGGTAGACAGAGTCCCGATTTTCTGAAAATCTGTCATATTTATTTCCATAGTGGTTGTACACTCTCACCTGTAATAGAGAACAACTCTTCCTTTCTCTCAATCCTTGGATTGAGCAAGGAATACTTTTCTTTTTATAGAAAACTAGAGCATCGTAGGAAGACAAAGAACAAACGTCAAATATAGGGTCAAGACAGTCTTATTTCCTAGATTAAATTGTATTATTTAAGTCAGTTCTCTATTCTATATTCTTTATTAATTTTTTTAAAAAAGTAATTTTAAAGTAAATGCTAATATAACCAATAAATAACTAAGCCTTTTAATAAATGAAATACAATTTGGGATTGATATTGAATAAGCTTCAGGATGCTTTCAATTGTTATTAGAAACAATAAAAAAGTAACAAAAGGAAAACCAGTTCTGAGTGTGGAGATGCATCTTGTGAAGTCTAGATCGCATCACATACAATCATGCATTAGTGATCACTACATGACAGCTACACCACAAAGACAAAGTCAAATGAATCTACTTAGTTTGCTGAACAAAAACATGGCTTAAATTTTGGTTTTATGTTTTTACTTTTAAGATATTCAAGTGGAGACTCAAAGAATCAATTGTGTAATAGTTTATAAAAATTTATTTTGATCTTAACACTTAACAAGTTGATCTTAACAAGTTCTTTTGACTTATATAACATTCAGATTAATGCAACTAAGTCTCTATCCTCGTGTTTCAGATTTAAGTTCCCTGCTATTATACCTGTTAATCAGAAAATAGTTTCCTTATATAACTATTTGGTAAAGGGCTAAGAGGAAAAGATGCCTTTGGGTGCAAGCATGTTAAGAGAAAACTAACAGCTACTCAAAACAGCATAAGATGCAGAAGTAAAGAAAAATTGGACTAGGATCAGAATATATGCTTTAAAAATATAAGATGTCACTAACATAGACTATCTCAGTACAAATGAGGAATAAGTGTAAATTCCACTGAAGAGAAATCCTAAGTTGAATTAACTCATAAAAGGAAGTAAAGACCCAAAAAACCAGACCACTTTTATACAAATTTTAAAAGCTTTACTATAGGGTTGTAGATACAATTTATAGGTTAAATATTAACATGCATTGATGACTCTAGAATGTTATATTGGTCATTTTTTGTTGTTACATTTAATACCATCTAAATAACTAGTTTGAAACAGTAATTGTTTTTTTACTAGTTTTATTTAAAATTATAATAACCTGTTCATGTTCTAGAGAGAGTAAACACAGGGCTGGGACTGGGACAAGGTTTTTCTGAGTCTCCATCTCATTTGTTACCCAAGTTCCTCTGTCCCAAAACCTTCTTTTCTCATTTTTATAATTTTTGTTGATTTTATTGAGCTATATAATTTTTCTTCGCTTTCCTCCCCTTTCTTCCTTTCCCCTTCAACCCCCTCCCGTGGTCCCCATGCTCTCAATTTACTCAGGAGTTCTTGTCTTTTTCTACTTCCCATGTAGATTAGATCCATGCATATCTCTCTTAGGGTCCTCATTGCTGTCTAGGGTCTCTGGATTGTAATTTGTAGGCTGGTTTTTTTTTTTTGGTTTATGTTTAAAAACCACCTATGTGTGAGTACATATGATAACTGTCTTTCCGGGTCTGAGTTACCTCACTTAAAATGGTGTTTTCTAGCTCCATCCATTTGCCTGCAAATTTCAAGATGTCATTATTTTTTTCTACTGTATAGTACTCCATTGTGTAAATGTATCACATTTTCCTTATCCATTCCTCAGTTGATGGGCATTTAGGTTGTTTCCAGATTCTGGCTATGACAAACAATGCTGCCATGAACATAGTTGAGCATATGTTCCTGTGGTATGGTTGTGCATCCTGTGGACGGACATACACCCAAAAGTGGTACTTCTGGGTCTTTAGGAAGGTTGCTTGCTAATCTTCTGAGAAACCGCCATGCTGATATCCAAAGGGGCTGCACCAGCTTGCACTCCCACCAGCAGAGAAGGAGTGTTCCTTATACCACACAACCTCTCCAGCATGAGTTGTCATCAGTGTTTTTGATCTTGACCATTCTTACAGACATAAGATGGAATCTCAGAGTTGTTTTGATTTGCATTTCTCTGATGACCAAGGATGTTGAGCATTTCCTTAAGCGTATTTCAGCCATTTTAAATTCTTCGATTGAGAGCTCTCTGTTTAGGTCTGTACTCCATTTTTTAATTGGATTATTTGTTCTTTTGATGACCAGTTTCTTGAGTTCTTTTTGTATTTTGGAGATCAGCCCTCTGTTTGTTGTGGGGTTGGTGAAGATCTTTTCCCATTCTGTAGGCTGCTGTTTTGTCTTGTTGACTGTGGATATAGATGCTTTTCAGTTTCAGAAGTCCCATTTCTTAATTGTGAAGCACTAATTGTATGGGCTAATAATGTAACCAAAGTATGATGCACAGCCTTCTCTTGCCATGTATGGGGAAACTTTGTCAAAAGATCTATTATCTCTCCAAAATTCAGGTAGACAGGTATCAAATTTTTTTCACTTAAACATATTTTTTTATTTTTAAGTTTAATATATGTCATCAATATTTCTAATCAATTTAATTAAATAGTTAATTCTTTAACTATTTTTTTATTTTTGTTTCCTTAATAGAGTTGCTTTGTGTATCCATGGCTGACCTAGAATTCACAACTTTATGTCTTAGCTTTTCAAGTGTTAGAACTGCAGGTATACAAAAGCACTTAATTTAAATTAGGCATTTAATTTATTGTTACATCATTTTTTGTCTGTAAAAGCACACACGTGATGAGCATGTGCACATGTGTGTGTTTGTGTGTATGTGTATATGTGTGTGTGCGTTAAACAAAAGGAAAATGATTGTGTGTCCCCTGGAGTAGAGTCAGAAGGATGAAGTAAAGCAGTTGCTAAACCCTTTAATTTTAGTGTACAGCTCAGGACTTTGGCACATACTCAGTTCTTCTCAGGTAACAGAAAAATATAAGGATATTTGTGACTGAGTATACAGTTAGTACTGTCCTTAGCAATACATAAATTTAAATCCCATAAAAATGTCTTTTCAGTTCATATATCCATACCAATTCATCTTAATATGAGATGCAAAGTTGTATTTTTGTTTATAATACAAAATTAAAATAAACAATTTGGATAACTTCCAGTGTCAAATACAGTCATTTCTTTATTGTTCCAAGACTTCAAATATTTTATTAAATTACATTAAAAATCACACAGAAATTCTCACACTCCACTTGTTCTTTTTATATTTTAAATAATACTTTTCAAAGCTGTTTTTGTATAAATAGCTCAGTTACACCCACAAATCACTGAATTTATTTAGCATCTCCCCCACTGGCTTTTGAAAAGGTGTAATTTTTTGAAAAATGTGACATTTGTTTTGGTGCTATTGCATTTGTCAACATTAGTGTAATTAGCTCAAGTTTCATCAACTGGCTGTTGCAATCTGTTCAGACACCAACTTAGAATTTGAATAGTCTTAGTGATTCCAGATACAAATGAAGTTTGTGTGATATACATTTGTAGGCACAGGGAATGAAGAGAAAATGATGTTAATACAGTGAACATAGCTTAAAACATTCCAGGCCATAGAGGAGAATCATCAAGAATTCCACAGTAATAACAAAGTCTCAGGAAATAATTAAAATTATTTTCTCCAATACATTCTATTATGACCAAAAAATGGTTATTACTAAAATGTGTGTGTGTGTGTGTGTGTGTGTGTGTGTGTGTGTGTGTATGTGTGTGTGTATTTTGACTACATGAATGTCTGTGTACTGCATGTGTGCCTTTTCCCCACAAAGGTCAGAAGAGGATGTCAGGTGCCCTAGAACTGGAGATACAGGTGGTTGTGAGTCACCATGTCCATGATGGGAACTGAATACAGGTCCTCTGGAAGAGCAGCTTTTGCTCTTAACCACTAAGTGACCACTCCCACTGCAAGATATGATGATGTTTATACCATAATAGTAATATGGCATACTAACATTACAATTGTTTTAAATGTAAAGATGATTCCAACATTAGTTTATATAAATAACAAGAGGACAAAGGAATTTGTTTCCACTATAAGGTTAGGGTCAGGTAAACTTTATATAATTATTTTACAATGTTACATTAAAATTTATTGTATTTATTTAATTTTTTTTGTGTGTGTGTTTGCTTGCATGTGCATGCATGCCATGGTATGGATGTGGAGATCAGAGGATATCTTGCATGCTTTCACCATGTATGTCGAGGATCTAAGTTTACTCTTCAGACTTGGCACCAAGTACATTAACCTGCTAAGTAAACTTGTCTTTCTTTTGTGTCTATATTTCTCAATATCAATTCAAAGTAAGACTTCATTTAGCCACATTTTGTGAACAGATGGTTTTATATTAGAAGAAGGATTTTAGAAAATTTGAGAGAAAAAAAAGATATTTTATCTTTTCTGTGCAAGTTCAGAATATTCTTAGAAACAAAACCATATTTAATAAACAAATAATAGAAGGAACTATCCAAGAATGAAATGAGCTATGAAAACATTCAGTAAAATAGACAGTTAGTTTTCTGAGTGCAGCGGATAATTTAAATAGAAAAACCAAGAGCAGAAGATCAAAAGTATTCATTTTTTAACTTGAATAAGAAAATTGAAAAATTAAGAATACTTTTCAAAATCAGGTTAAGTATTCAATATTTATACATTATGTCACTGCAAAGACACATGGTCACACATAAACATACACATCTACTATGATCCTGTTTCCAAGGACTTTATGCTAAAATGGAGAGAAAGATATACATTGAGAACCAATATTATTGGCAATGAAAGTCAACAGTACGTAGCAAATGCAGTAATATCTTAGAACAGGTGACTTGTTTTGAGCTATTGTCTAAACTAGTAGATTTGTGTTTCTCTATGAGCAATTTAAGTGAAAGGTGTGATAAATATGTGGATGAAGAAATACGAGTGATCAAGTTATTTATGTTAAGTGGAGTACTTCCCACAGGGAGAGCTAATAAAAAGCCTTCAATGTATGTCTTTGTTCTTTTGTGGTAAAACCTTGAAGAGCTGCTCATTTTTAAACCAAATGTTTATTTCTTGTATAAGATCTGCTCACAATAGTCATTAAAATACTAAAACTAGCAAGATGTGAAGAAAATACGCTCCAGCAAACAAGTTAATAAGGAAAAGGGAGCTTACAAAAGAAGAATATATATTTTAAAATGTGTTGCAGTTCTTAGGATGGTAAGCCATCCTCTATGTAGGAGATATAGTGAGCTGCATGCAGGCACCTTGAAGGGGAGTGCATTGAAATGTCCATGGAATTTGTTAAGATAAACTCTGCTTGGTGATAATTGTGAATGTCCTACTAGCAGGCTCAGTCCTTTTAGCTTTATTCATCCCTTCTCTCTCAGGTTGAATGTGGGGAAAGAAGTATTTAGTATTGAAGAATTGGGATTAAAGAGACATATTGGACCCTGAATCAATACAAGAGATAAATGCCTAATGGGACCCGAAGGGGCGAGGGTGGTCAGCAAGCCTTATTTAGAAATAAAGAGATGGTGCTCATATGTCCTCTTGCTACTATGACGGTGATCACTTATCAGATTAAGTGGGAATTTTTCTGTTTCTAATGTGCACTGCCTTTTCTTATTCAAAATAGAATTAGCATTTTATCAACACTTTGGCATTCTGTTGATGTAGTTATGGATTTTTTCCTTCAGAATTTTTAATATGAATTTAAGTTGGTTGTTTATTATTTATATAATTATTTATTTAATATAAAGTTCATGTTCTTATCCCAAAGTAATGATCTTCCTACCCCATGCTCTGGAGTAACTGGAACTGCATATAGATGCCACTGTGTCCTACTATTTCATTTTGTTTATAAACACTGAATCAACCTTGTATTCTTAGGGTAAACTGCATTCCATAATACATAATGTTTTATATATGCAGGGTTTATTTGGGAAACTTTTGTTAAGAACTTTTTATGTTTATGAGAGAAGCAAGTCAACATTTTTGATACTTTTATTTATTTTCTGCATTGTTTTTGTTTGATTTGGAAAAGCTTGTAAAATGATTTGAGAAACATTCATTCTCTTTGCCATGTGCTGATGGAATGAATAATGTGAAGACCACACTGTTTACTCCTAAATGTTTGGTAGTGCTGCTAATGGTATTGTATTGCATGGCGTTGGTTCTTAGAAGACTTAAGCTAAGCACTTCTTTAATTGTGCACATTTTCTAACAAACCACCACGGGAGCACAGACAGGAAGACCAGGAGTTCAAGATCATCCATGACTGAAGCATCGACTTCAAGACCATCCATGACTGAAGCACCGACTGGTTTGTGAGCTCCACCTATTTTAGGTTTGCTTGGATCTTTGCAAATCTGGGACTGTCATATAAACACACAAATATATTTTTGTATGGGGATGCACACATACTCTGAAGTGTGCTAAAAAGGAGATAAAGTATGTCTATACTTGCAAGGCTGTGGTGGTACACACTTTTAATCCCAGGGATTGGGAGACAAGAAGCAGGTAGATCTCTGTGAGTTCTAAGCCAACCTGGTCTACAAAGCGAGTTCCAGTAGAGTCAGATCTTTTACACAGAGAAACCCTGTCTCAAAAAAAAAAAAAAACAAAAAAAACAAACAAAAACAAGATAGGGTTTTTCTGTGTAGCCCTGGCTGTCCTGAAACTTGCTTTATAGTTCAGGTTTACTTCATACTCACAGAGATTCACTTCTCTCTGCCTCCCGAGTTCTGGAATTAAAGGAGTTTGCCACCACTGTCCAGCTTGATAATAATTTCTTAAATTTGAAGTATTTCTACATTTATAAAGACATTTTAGTGAAATTGGTCTTTAGCGTTCATTTTTGGTGTATGATTATAGCATGCCTGTTATTTTTTAATCTTCTATACATATATTTCATTAAGTGTTTTTAAAAGGTTCTTATGTCTTGTTTTAATATTTATATCTGAGTAGTTTATTTACACTTTACTCTTAAAAATTTTTTCTTAGTAATCCTTACAACTTTGCAACAACAATTTTCCTTTTCCATATTGCCATGCATTACTAATATCTAAATTGTTATTACTTTTCAATATTTTCCTGTTTATAAGCTTCACAGATCTCATTATTAATTAAATACAAATCTGTGCAACCACACTTGCACTATTCTTTGAGATGAATTATTATGTATCTGAAAAACATAAATTTAACCTCTGATTTAAAAATGTTTATAGCTCCACTTCTGTGTCCCTTTCTGGGACTTCCAAAATAACATCATATGGTGATAGTCCACTTTATCTTCCTTATCTTCTACAGAATATTGGTAAGTGTGGCGTTAAAATATTTACCGCTAAAATCAGTCTTTCTGTTTTAACATTTCTGTCATATTGGAACACGTATTCTTTGTCTTATGGAAAATAAAATTTACCTGTGTCGCTCACCTTCTACAACTGAACTACTTTATGAGGGTTCTGATCTCTGGTTTGATAATTAAGTGGGATTCTTCTTATTTTTTTTTCTGTGCTGTGGCATTACAGATCAGAAGAAATTGTTATTTAAAAGGTACGGCATAGTGGGACAAATGCCTTGTGACTGGGAATTTACAGATTTTGTGCTTGAGTCACGCTTCTCCACTTGGGCTTTGACAGTTGCAAAAGCCTGATTGTCCAGCTCTTAATTCAAGCGCACTCACTTCCACGCTCATGATCTTTGTTTCTTTGGTTTGTTTTTATGATGCTATTGGACTTTTTTTAAGTCATTCTGATCTTTGTTTGCGACTTAGAACTTCCTTCCCTTGAATTTTTCACTGTTATATCTTGCCAAAAAATTTCCCCTAATACCAATTTGATTTATTTTTCTCCTTAGTTTTGAATTTTCCTTAGTTTAAGTTTTCAAAATATAATTCATTATTGATATTTTATTTAGGGATTTTAGATCTCTAAAAATTTTTAAATAACCAAAAATTATTTTGTGATTTTAGCTTTTTAATAACTTAGATACTTAAAATTTTATCTTGGATTTATTTTATCAAAATAGTGGTTATTATTTATTTCTTTTTCCATTTTTACTCCGTTTTGACTCAACTCAACTTTAGTGACAATAAATATTTTATATTAAACACTGTTATTTCATAATTCATAGGGGCAATGTTACCTGTATAAAATAAAAAGGCCTATAGTTTGACAAAATGAAAGTTTAAATTTTCATTTATTCATCACTAAGTGTATGTATCTCTGTGTGCAGAATAAAATTAAGGATCTGGATGTGGAAACATACTCTGTAATCTCAGTCCTTGAAATGATGGGGCAATAGATTATGATTCCAAAGATACCTTACGGTATCTTGCCCCCTTGCAAACACAACCAAAAAAATTAACTAAATACATAAAGTTAGAAGTATGTCTTTTGTCATAAATTTTGGGATTGAGCAAATAGATAGATTTGTGGTTTTGCAAGGCCTTAAATATTAAAATCAAATAAAAAGGATTTGTTGCAGAGAGCAAGTGAAAGTCTATGAACATGAGAGGGTCCCAGTTAATGTTTGAAATGAATTTTGGTTTTGATACTTTGCATTATGTTTATTAAAATGATTTTAAATAAAATTTGAATGTTGACAGAAATAATATTGTAACATTTATTGATGGATCTTTTATTGGGGATAAAATTGCAAAAACATCACTGATGTTATTTCATCTTTAAATACCATTAAGAAATTAATAAAAATGGAATTTTATGGAAAGCACACAATTTAGTAAAGATAAAAAGAATGTAGTTATGAAAACTTCTAATGATGTTGAAATTTGATATCCTTCAAGAGACCAACTGTTACTTCAGTGCAGACACACTGCAATTAAGGTTCTTATTTTGAGCCATTGGGTATATATATATATATATATATATATATATATATATATATATATATATATATATTAGTTTCTTTAAAGTTGTCTTCATTGCTTTTCAATAAGTGATTTCATGGGATTCTTTCTCCAACACTGGCTTCTGCTAAATAAAGATAGAAATATATTTCTATTGGGGTCAATTGACCATTGAATGTCTCTTGGCAGCAGACCGTAGGAGATGACGGAAAAGAGTAGACAAGGTGATACCGGAGATTGCAACACTTGGAAGAACAGAGAATACTTAAAGAACTAAATGTAAATAAAAGGGGTGACTATGTGAAGAAGCATGCATTGTTCTGGAATTCACATGTCTTGCACAGATGAGTTTTGAGCAAAGTCAGGAATAGGTGGGTGAGTGTGAAGTACAGTGCAAAGTACTGGAGATAAAAATACAAAAATCTAAGAAAACAACTCACAGAGATTTTTTTCAGAACCCCATAGATATTCAAAGGTCATAGGAGGAAAGCAAAACAATGAGACAAACACTAAGATACTCAATGAATAAAACAATGTGACTTAGATGTCAAAGATAACACTAGGATCCTGTTGGCACAATTATATATTAGCCCGAAAAGTAGAAAAACCTTTCAAAATGATTGTCCAGCAACCCGAAAATAGCACTGTGAGGAAAGGGTGTGGTCGCAGGCCAAAGGATGCAAGATGTAGTGAACAGGACTGCTCTCTAGTGAGGCGCTTCAACAGAATTGCTCTCTTGGGGAATACCCGGTATTCACTTGTGGTAAGGATATACTCAAATGCTTAGAGAAGACCCGGAAGTGGTAGAAAGCCTTCCATGTAACATATATGACCACACCACTGTAAAAAATTAAAACTTACAACTTAAACATCACTATCAACAACTTTTCTTTTTTTTTGCCTCAATATCCTTCCTTGCTTTTAAATTTATTCACCAGTAAATAGCATATACAAATTCATAATTCATTGGAACATATCACTATGCAGTTTTATAAACTTGAAATGCTCTATCAGGACAGTGATTCTCAACCTTCCTAATGCTGCAATCAATTAAAGCAGTTTCTCATGTGGTAGTGTCACCCAACAACCAATTTTTTTTTTAGTGCTTCATAGCTGTAATTTTGGTACTATTATGAGCTGTGATGTGAATATCTGTGTTTTTTGATGGTATTAGGAGAACCCTGTGAAAGAACAGTTCAACCATCAAGGAGTCACAGCCCACAGGTTAAGAACCAGGGATTTAGCATATACTAGAAAGTAGGAGAGCAAACCTCCCAGCATACTCAGCGTCTGTGAGGCCTCCTGAAAAGGAAATGTTTCTGCTTGATGGGTCACAGCATTCACATCATGAGCTGAGAAAATGTTTTTAACGTGAATTGATGGCAGTAATTTTGCTGCTAGGTGCTCATTCAAATTCTTTTAGATTGATCTGCATGATGGTTTTAGTGGTAGTGAGTTGTACTAAGTTCAGTCAGTTTCTAAAATCTCAAATCTCTGTGCAGAAAATAACATAGAGAAGGAAATGAGTGTGTGATCTATAGTAGCCCATGAAACAATGAGATCAAAGATGTGAGGCATGCTGCACTTAACTAACTGTAAGAGTTAAAAGCTAACCCATCTCTAAATCTCGATATGTCCGAGAGTTCTTTCATCTGTGGAGGTTAAAGGTAAAAAAAGAACATATTGGGAGTTTCCTTGGTAGTTCAACTCTGAGTTGATGCTAGTCTGATTTCAGAATAATGTCAAACCAAATTAAGATAGCTGTGTGTGTGTGTGTGTGTGTGTGTGCACGTGTGCTCGCGCGTGCGCACACACACACACACACACACACACACACACACACACACAAACACACTGTAGTGATTTGAAAAAATGGCTCCCATAAAGAGTGGCATTAATAAGAAGTGTGACTTTGTTGGAGTAGGTGTGGCCTTGTTGGAGGAAGTATGCCATTATGGGGGTGGTCTTTGTTGCCTCAGAAGTTCAAGTTACATTCAGTCTGGTACACAGTTCACTTCCTGTTGTCTGTGGATCAAGATGCAGAATTCTCAGCTCCTTCTCCAGCACCAAGTCTGCCTGCATGCCACCATGCTTCCTACCATGACAATGGTTTAGGCCTCTGAAACTGTAAGCCGGCCCCAGTTAAATGTTTTCATTATAAGAGTTGTGGTGGTCATGGTGTCTTCACAGCAATAAAAAAAACCCTGACACACACACATACACAAATACACACACACATTACAACACATAACACAAAGGAACTAGACTAAACAGATAGTGGTCACACACACTCCTGGTACAGCCTTCTCTGAGTACTATTTAGAATGTTCTTTTATGTATTTTAAACATTGACGCATCTGCTTAAGTGCCTACATAGTGTTTGGCAAGAAACCTTTTTTTTCCATAAAGAAGACAAAGCTAAAAGCATTTTGAACTGTTTTCTTCAGTTTCTAAGGAGGATACTTATTTAAATCTTCATTAATTTTTTCTAATAGGTCAATCAGTTTTCTCATCTAGAATCTTCTTCCAGAGCCTTAAGTATGCAAATAGGTCTAATGCAATGGGTTATCTTTTCTCAGATTATCCCCTTCCAACTAGAAAATATGTGTAAAATGTGCTATAGAATTTGCTAAATCCATGAACCTTAAAGTCAGAGTTAGGTGTTTATGACAATTTCACAACTTGCTAGTTTTATCACATTTATCAACCTACCTGTCTGGGTCTGAGCTGTTACTTTCTCTCCTTTATTACTCTCTGCCTCAAATTACTCAATTTGAGAAAGCCATACTTTAAAAAAGAAGTTGGAGCGCTGACTTTTCTAATTTTTAAATCTGTGACTGCAACATGCTTTTAAAAGGTCTGAAACATTTAATATTTATAACTCTTATTTCTAAAAAAAGACCAAACTTCTTTTTGCCTATTGTACCTACGTCTTAGATTAGGAAAGTCATACTGTAGAAATCATAAGTTTTCATGTTCTTCTTTAGCACTGGATGTGACAATTTGTGAGGCCACTGGTGCTCCTTAGAGCACACATCCATTGTGGTCTTTATCCTTGGTTCAAAGTATGATTATTTTTTCCTATTAGACTAGACTTATCTTATAGATTATTTACCCTGAAGATGAACTAAGAGCATAAAAACACTTTGAAAATTTGACGAATTATTAATTGGTAGATTATTGTGATGTTGAGCATGACTAAATTATTAATTAATGGATAGCAGACGAATGAGTGCTTTATTGGCTCACTCATTATGTGAGATATCAAGTAATAGTTCTTTTTTTTTTCTTTTTTTGCTTTTTCAAGACAGGGTTTCTATGTGTAACAGTCGTAGCTGTTCTGAAACTAGCTCTTGTAGACCAGGCTGGGATCGAACTCACAGAGATCTGCCTGCCTCTGCCTCCCAGCACTAAGAGTACACCACCACCACCGAGCTCAAGTGACATTTTTAATGCCATGTCTAGTTTAAAGAAAAGAATTTTGTGACTCCTAATGTTCCTGCAGCCCTCTTTCCCCTCTGTATCTTTGATACAAATATCTTTGGATATTTCACTATTCCAGTCCTTAAATTCTGTCTCTAAGCTTCTATGTAATCAAAATTAATGTAGACAATTAATGTTTCCATATGATTTACAGGGTAACTCCTAACACTTAGCATAGTAAAACTTATACGTTATCCCTAAAACATAATTTTTCTAATATTAGTGACAATTCCATTTCAGTTTTCTTCAAAAAATTTATATCTTATTTTTAAAATAATTGTGCAATAAAATTAGTCCTCCCTGCTTTGTCTGATAAAACTGTGTCAGTTTCTTATTCTGGTGTCTTTTTCAGTCTGTCTATAATCACCCAAACTTCTGTTTATTCAGTATAGCAATGAGAACTATTGCATATACATTTGCATTAGTTTGTGGTGATTGAAACATTTTAATGGATTCCAAGCTCAGAATGTATAGATAACAGATTTGTATGCTGTCTGGTCTGTCTTGTTGTGACTGTTAGATATCTGACTGCCCTTGGTTCCTCTAATTCATCTCTTTGTGGACTTCACCTGCTGAGGTTTTTTTGATGCCCTGGGATTAAAACATCTTTCCTCTCCCAATGGTCAATATCATTCATCGTTTGCAATCCACGTAGCCCTATAATTTGCCGCTTTACATTTCAAGTGTTTTAGTCCCATCCCTTCTAGGTAAATGACTGCACTTTTAATAAGTTTGAAGTGCTCAGTTTTCCCAGGAGATCTTGTTTTCTTTTCCCCTTCTCAGGGAAAACCATATATATGTCTTCTTAGGGTTCTCCTTGTTACCTAGTTTCTCTGGGGTCATGGACTACAGGCTTGTTATCCTTTGTTTAAGTCTTATGTGCTCACCATTGTGGGTTTGGATTACCTCACTCAGGATGTTTTTTTTTTCTAGTTCCATCTATTTTTCATGTAAATTTCAAGAGGTCATTGTTTGTTATCATTGAGTAGTACTCCATTGTGTAAATGTACCACCTTTTCTTTATCCATTTTCGGTTGATGGGCATCTAGGTTGTTTCCAGGTTCTGGCTTTTACAAATAATGCTGTTTGGAACATAGTTGAGCAAATGTCTTTATAGTATGATTGAACATCCTTTGGTTATAGGCCCAAGAGGGTTTTGCTGGGTCTTGAGGTAGGTTGTTTCCCAATTTTCTGAGAAACTGCCATACTGATTTACAAAGAGTCTGTGAAAGTTTAAACTCCCACCAGCAATGGAGGAATGTTCACCTTCTTCGGCATCCTCTCCAGCATATTGGGAGTGTGGGGATGGGTTGAGAAGGGGAGAAGGAGAGGAGCTTGAGGGAGCTGGATGGTTGAGATGGGGGAAGAAAAGGGAGGGAGAGCAAGGACAGAAATATCTTGATTGAGCAAGCCATTTGGGGGCTAGCGGGAAACCTGGCATTAGGGAAACTGAGGAATTCACAAGGATGTTCCCAGCTAAGACCCTAAGCAAGTGTGAGAAGATGCCTGAACTGGCCTTGACCTGTAATCAGATTGATGAATATCTTAAACATCATCATAGAACCTTCATCTAGCAACTGATGGAAGCAGATGCAGAGATCCACAGTGGAATACTGGACTGAACTCCCAAAGTCCAGTTGAAGAGAGGGAGAAATGATAATATGAGCAAAGGGGTCAAGACCGTGGTGGGTACACCTACTGACACAGCTTACCTGAGCTAATGGGAGCTCACCAACACTGACCTGACTGTGGGGGAACCAGCATAAGACCAAACTAGGTCCTCTGAATGTAGGTGACAGTTGTATGGCTGAAGCAGACTGTGGAGCCACTGAAAGTTGCACCAGGATTTACCCCTATTGCTTTTAATGGCTTTTTGGAACCTGTTCTCTTTGGAGGGATACCTTGTTAAACCTAGATATAGTGGGGAGGGCCATGGTCCTGCCTCAAAGCATTGTGCTAGATTTTGTTGACCACCTATGGAAAACCTTACCCTCTCTGAGAAGGAGATGTGGGGAGAAGGTTGAGAGACTGGGAGGAGGGGAGGGAGTGAGAACTGGGATTGGTATGTAAAATGAGAAAAGATATTTTTAAAAAAAGAATAAATAAATTAAAAAATAAAAAAATAAATTTGAAAAAACCTCCATGTGTTCTCTATCTTTCTCTCTTACATTTGTTTTGCTCAATCGTCTCCACATTAGCTTTGATATCATAACTGTTACAATGGACTACCTTCGTGAGAACAGGGACTTTTGTTTTGGTTACTAACCTACTTCCTGTGTTGTTTAATACATATAAAAAACAATGCATATTTGATGATGGAACAAAAAAATTCATGAGATATCAGCCACAAGAATAGGAACATATAGTGGGGCAATATTTTAGTTTTAATTAGCTAATTTGCATATGCACACACATGCACTATGGGTCCCAAGTGTAGGTCAGATGACAACTTTGTGGAGTTAATTTTCTCTTTTCACCAAATCCTAGTAGAGGAACTCAGGTCTTCAAGGTTGGTTGCGAATGTCTTCCCCTGCTGAGAGATCTTGCTACCTGCTGACCCTCATGCTCAATTTTTATCCATCCTGCTTTGCTTCCTAGTCCAGTAAAACTTAATTTCATACTCTACAAACTGCAAATCTATTGATGTTTTTTGGTACTATCATTGAATTCTAATGTTTGTCAAATTGTCATATTGTAAGACTTTAATTCTTGCACACACTAGAAATTAGTTCTAAGAGGCTAGACCTGACTGGAATAATTTAGAACTGTTATTATCCTAACGACAAGCTGTTTATGTTGAGTTTCTGTGTTCTTCCACAGAAGAAAGAGTGTGCCTAGCCTTATAGCATACTACTGCAGAAATGCCATCAGGCAACTTAGAATAGGGTGGCAGGTTTCAATTAAAAAATACCTTTTCAACTTTTTAATCAAGACTAAAATGGCACAATCACTTCAAATTATCTAAATTTTCACAGAAGTTTATAATGATTCAATATTTATAGTGCTGTGAATTATGTAATGGGTTTTTTTTCTGCTGTCAAAATCATCTAGAGAATATATAGAAAACAATAACTATATGTGGAAGATACTAGATTTTGGAAATAAACACATTTACAAAATTAATTAACTATCAGCAGTTTGTAGAATTTCATTAACGTTAATACTTTAATACTTTGATTTGACTTTCCTAGATATATTTTTATTTGTTACTGTGTTTTACATATTATTGGAGACTGGCCAAAACTATTGAATGCTTGGTTTACAGGTATGAGCCGCTATGCTAGATTTGTTCTTGTGATTTTAAACATTTGTCTTACAAGTGCATGCCTACTAATTTAAAGCATATTTGAATTAAGGAGCTAGTTCAAGACAAGAAAATTCCATGTGGGTCCACATTGTCAAAGCACGGTGGAAATCACCATACTCATTTCCATGAATATGGGTTTTCTCTACATCATAAGAACCAAGATATATAGAAACAGCTTCTGCTTTGCTAGTGAGGAAAGAACCTAAGTGAGAACTTAAATAAAACCTTAGAAATATTTCTAGGTAGAAAAAATTTACTGTTCTGCAAGCAAGTGTCCATAAGGTTAACATTGCTAAGACAGGATAAAATTCAAAATAAAATAACCTGTAAGATGCTTTTACTGCAGATTGTAAAATGCCAGAAGTTGAGCATCTCAAACTAATTTATCTCTGGAATTTTTTCTATTGTAATTTACTTAAGACAGTATCTTATGTTCTCAGTTTGGTCTTAAACTTGCTATGCAGCTGAGAATGATCTTGAACCTCTGATCCTTCTTCTAATACTTCCCCAGTTCTGGTCTTCATGGTATGCGACATCACACCAGGTATGAATTAACCAGGGAAGCTTAGTCCATCACACCATGTCAACTGAGCAGTACCACAAGTACTGTGGTAACATCTTGAGGGGAGTATCTGATTGTCTTTTATGCACTAATTTTATTGCAATTTTATGAATATTTATTTGTTTCTATTTTATGTATGTGTGAGTATCTATATTTATGTATGTAGACCACATGTATATTGTGCCAAGGAAGACAGCATAGCATGATAAATACACTAAAACCGGAGTTCTAGACAGTTGTGAGCTTCCATGTGGATTCTAGGAACCGAACATGAGTCCTCTGCAAGGACAGCAAATGCTTTTAACAATCTATCCATATTTCTGGGTATTCTTCTTGTTTTAAACCTGTAGTATATACTTTTAAATGCTGGGCTCTTTAAGGCCAAAGCACTAGCCTCCAAGCCTGAGGACACAGACACACATAGTAGAAGCGGAGAATTGGGAGAACTGACTTCGGTAAGTTGTCTTTGATCTACACAAATACATTCTCTCTCTCTCTCTCTCTCTCTCTCTCTCTCTCTCTCTCTCTCTCACACACACACACACACACACACACACACACACATATACATATATACATATATATATATATATATATATATATATACACACACCATGGCTTTAAAAAAATCATCATTATTTTTTTTTGTCTTTGATGGCTATCTTCCAAAAATTTCTACACACACTCAAACACTAACTCTTATGGTTGACCTAATGCTTCTTGAATATAGGGAATATTTCTGCACCAATGCAAAGCAATCAAAAACCATGGTACCATGGCTGCTATTCGGTTGTCTCCTTATAGATGAGCAGCTGAAGAAGAAGAGGCTTAGGTGTACAGGTAGAAATGATTGATCATTATTAAAATGAACGTAATGATTTTCTCGGGATGCCTGCTGGTGTTCTTCTCATCAAAGTCTACCGAGGAAGCTCAGGCTTGGCAGAACGTGACAAGATGAACTTGACAGTCTCAGATACCATCTGCCTTATGCGCCGGTTGCCAAGTCACCCAAGTGCTATCACGGTAACATCTTTAGTTATAAAATTCTGTAATTTTCCCAATAATAATTCTGTTTTTAGCACTTTATTTTGAGATTAGAATTATATCATTCTGCAGATGCATGCCAAAAGTCATGACTATAAATAAACTTGTAACTAAATACACTAGATTCCTCATATCAGGTGTGGTACAGCACGGGTATTCCAGCTGCACTCGTCCAGGGATTTCTTGGCAGTGGAGTCAACCACACGAGCAACCTGTCCTACAGTTCAGTGCTGTGTTTCTTTTCTTCACAAAACTTCTGTTTATCCCTTCCTGCAATAACTTTCCTCCTAAATTACTAGCTCTCGTATTCTTGTCTGGAGTAGGGGAAATCTTCATCCAAAATCTATAACAGATCAGATGAAGATGAAAAAATGAAAAGGAAGGGATTTAAGAGTATCATGAACACCATGGAATCTTGCAACTTGAAATTATTTTCTGTGGGAAAGCAACTCCTGAGGCAAGGATCTGAGCTGAGGAGATCTGACAGTGTGCACACATAGATTGCAGTAGAGAGTGGATGCAGCTGCAGCCCCTAGGAAGACATGAGTGATGATGGTGAGCTCTGGATCACACGGACTCAGAGGAGGAGAGCCGAGAAGTAGATGAAACCAACGAGTGAGACCTGGTGATGGAGGCAGATCACCTGGGTCGTTGTGCAGCATCCTTTACTCTGAAAGGAAAGAGAGTCTGTTATACAGCAATGAGTCGATTGGCATGCCTCTGATGCTTGAGGCTTTAATTCTGAGACACTAGGCTTTCATCTTTGCAAAAAGGAGATTCATCACCTTCTTAGGTGCTAGGGCATGGTCAGGAGATAGTATCATAATTTAGACACTACTCTTCTTAAAGTTGCTTCTGGCTCCATATATTCTATATTTGTCCATAATCCATCCTGGCTTTGCTCCTAATAAAAGGATATAGATCTGCTATCAAATATGTCCATATTTTACATTCTAATACATAGGTTATCCTAATTCAAATTTTATGTGAATGCCATGACGTTCTCTTGAAACATTGTGACTCTGACATTTTCAATTATAAAGAAGAATATTTACTCCCTCCCTATAGTAAAAATAAATTAATGTTTTAAACAATAATTAATTTTAAATAATAATTATTCAAAACTGTCCTTGTATTAGAATAAACAGCAAAGTTGTTGGTTAGGAAAAAACCCACACCCAGAAAGCATACATGCATTCCTTATTATTTATTTACTAATTTATTTCTGTTATGTACTTGAGGAAGTCAAAGGACAACTTGCAGGTATCTCCTACCATTATTGAAGTCCCTGGAATCAAACTGAAGTTATCAGGGTTGGCAGTACCTTTATCCTCTGAGCCACATTGCTGGCCTCAAGGCTTGTATTTTATAAAATTCTAATCTTCAGCACCAGAAATATACTAATTAGTCAAAAATCTGTTTTGATATTATTTAAAAGAAACTTTTAAAACAGATCAAGGATGAATTGCTAATTTATCCTTGCCATCAATACTTCTGACATTTAGGTAAAAGGTCTTAATGTCCTAATATGAGAGATAAGTCACCTAAAGTGTGGATTTATAATCATAAATTGCAAAAATCCATCACAAGAGGTAACTCATGAAAATTTTAACCTTTGATAAGTTATATGGTTATATCTCATGACAATAGACACCCTCTGGTAACCTCCTAATTCAGAGAAGGAAGTTGATATCACTTTTACTAAGTCGTGTGGACTCTTAATCCTCTGGAACTGAGATTATGATGTCCTTTATTTACATATTAATTCACCAGAAGGTGAATTCTCACAACAACATGTTGGGAGAAGAAAGGTTTTAAGCGTTGTCAAGTAGGCTTTGTGACAGACTAGCTTTGTTGTCATCTTTTGTAGTTTACCAAAGAAAGTTCTTGCTAGTGTTACTTAGCAAACACTAGACCATCTTTTTCTTTATTAGGTAGTGATGAAGTTTGTGTTTTTACTATTCTTCCTTCATGTGTGCACACCAACCTTTTCTCCTGACTCCATCATTGCTCAGCTGGAAAGAAAGCCTACCTTGAACAGAAAACTATGATTCAGGGATCTCTATACATGTTCATGTTCCAACAAAGAGCTCTCATATTTAAGATTTGATTTGATTTTCCATTCATGTGGATGCACATGTATTTGTGTGAGGGATGTCATATGTAGTGCCCTCTAATTCCAGAAGGAGGCATCAAATCCCCAGGTAGTTGAAAACTTCCTGGTCATGTAACTGGGAACAGGACTTAAGTCCTCTACGGAAGCACTATCACCTCTTCACCATCTTCAAGCCCAAAGAATTCATATCTTAATACTCTGTGAGTTCGCCATTTCCAAAATACACTGGATTTTTTTTAATATGGTATGTATTTGCTTTGCCTCTTACTCCTCAACATTATATGGAAGTAAAGAATACGTAAAGAACAATACAAAACATGCATGGGTTATAGAAAATACGGATGGGTGATAGCTAACTAATGGGCTTTATTTACGTTGGCTTTTATTTGTTTTCCCTTTTTAAAAAATATAGTACTGTTTTATTCCAGTTCCATCATCTCTTTCATACAGCTGTTGGTAAATTTCTTCATTTTCCCCCTTGTTTCTGATTTATATCATGTTAACATTTTTCAGAAGAACAAGGCTGAGGTGATGAGGACCTGTATCTTCTCTTCTCTTTGATCTGTGATCTATAAGGCAGCCAGAGGCTTTCCCTACCAAGAGCATTTCTCTGTGTAGATGTGGCAGTTTTATATGCTAACACTAAGATGTAAGATTCAATAGTCAGCTTTTATAAAAGGAGAAATTGAAGCCAACGTTCAAGGAAAGGGAAGTGTCTTGGTTAGTTTTTGTCAACCTGATATGAACCTAGAGGGAATTTCAAATGAAGAACTCCTCTCATCAGAATGACCTATGGCCATATCTGTGAACCCTTCTGTACATTGCTAATTGATGAAGGAGGTCCCAATGCACTCTGAGCCCTATATTCCCTGAGCAGAAGTGTTTGAATGTTGAAGGAAATTAGCTGAGCCAGTCATGAAGATCAAGACAGCAGCATTCCTCCATGGTCTCTATTTCAGTTCTTGCTTCCAAGTTCCCACCACGACTTCTTTTGATGATTTACTATGAAGTACAAACTGAAATAAAACATTTTCTCCCCACGTTGCTTTGGTAGGTTGTTATCACAACAACAGGGGAGTAAGTTGGGAAAGGAAGAAGGAAAGAAACGACTCTGTAACTGATTGGAGGTGTTGGTTGTAAATTTTTTCCCTCTTGTCTTTTTTTTAAATTTGATTTTAATTTTTAACAGGCTCTTATATGATGTTGAAATCTCTACATAACCAAAGATAAACTGAATTTATGACCCTTCTTGTCAGACACCCCAAGTGCTAAATCGCAACCTGGGACTGCTGCAGGAAGGCCGTCTGTTTATCTGGGCCCAAGTCAGTTGGACGATGCCACACTTTGGAGAACCCAAGCTTTCCTTATGGTAGGTAAGTACTTGCTCACTAAGTTACACCCCAGCCTTATTTAGCCCTTGATTCCTACTTGTATTAACAACAACAACAAAAAAAAACAGTTCTGGTACATAATATATTTTACATGGAAATACACATTCTCGTGTGTTTTTCCCAGGTAATAAAATACTGATATTTCTTGACTTTTAAGTTTAACTAACTTCACCCACACCTGAGTTTTAACTTTGGTCTAGGTTATAAAAAGAAAAAATTTGCTTCTTATTAAAATAGATTAATGATATTACATTATGTAATTTTCTCATGGTTCAATAATTATACATCTAAAATTGCAGATAATGTTATAATACAAATTTGTTTATAAAACTTTTCTTGCAGTTTAGATTAATATTTTACAGTGGACAATAAATATGGGTTAAATATCAGGAAGATAAAAATTTAATGGCTAACTTCCTATTGATAAGTTGCCTACTAAAATTGGTAATATAATTCATTTTTATAAGAAGTATTTCTATATTCAGCACTGCATGATAATTTTTTCAATACTTCTCATTTAGAAAGTAAAAAATGAAAACTTATTGATGTTTCAATTTGTTCACATCCTATCACAATGAGGTTAAACCTATTTATACAGGTTATTCTTTTAATACATTTGACCTATTTGTAGAAACTAAAAATTAGCCTTAACGAGAAGAAATGCTTGCAACTTCAGGAAATAGAAAGTTACCTAGACCATTAAGGCCGAAGTGTTAAAATTATCAATCTTACTCTTTCCATTATATTGTTAATGTTTTTAACTTACATTTGAATATTACCGAGTGCAATCTCTCACAAAAACTTCCTAAGGACAGGACTTATACTGGCATTCTGTCCATGATATTGCATTGTGGAAGTATTTTCTGACATATGTAGATAAACTATAGTGGTTATTTACTCAAAAGTGAAAAAAAATTCTATTTTCGCACTTTTCTCTATTGTCCAGAACACCTCACTATTAAGAAAAGCACCACACTCAGTAGCAGGTTTTTAAAAAAAAAAATCCCTCTTTCCAAGCAGCAGCGTGACTTTTGACACTTCCAGGCAGATTAAGAACTGAAGTCACAGTGGGCAGCCATAAGAGTCTGAACACACTGAGCACTGGGTCTCTCCATTGGTGGGAGGAAATTAGTGACTAAAACCCTTAAAACCGTGGATCAATGGCCGCAGTGTGCTCCAGGGAATCTCTGAACAACCGCCTTTCTTTTCTGCCTCACAGAGGGCGTCAGGAGAAAGCGACATCTGCAGAAGTCAATAGAAACCATTGTGGCTGTACTGTGTAGGTATAGGTTTTAACTGCTCTGAGATGTGGCCAGAGGAAAAGAAAATGTGTGTCTAAGTCTGTGGTAATTAGCTTCTACGCAGTAGGAAAATTTCAGTCATAAACAAATTAATAATGGCAAAGCATCAACAGAACAAATATGGCACACTGAAATTTTTGTTTGTGATGTGAACTGGTGCTATAATGTTTACATTTCAGAAGCCATGGAGAAGACACATGGTCTTTCTTGTGACTGTGTTGGAAATGTGTGAAGCATGATGAATAAAAACTCAGAGACAGAAATTGGGGTCCAACCTGAAGGTCAGAAAAGCAAAACAGCCATCCACTGGCTCTTACCTCTACCTCATTCCAAAATGGTGATCCTGAATTCAGAAATCTCAAAATGAGACTGAGAGTGAGAACTGTCTCCTCTTGTCTTATAATCCTCTATAGTTATGGGTGTGCACCACTACCAACTGGTTTCTATGACAAGCTAGTGTGACCACTGGGATTAAAGATATGTGTCATTGCTGCCTGGTCTGTAAGGCTGGCCAGTGTGGCTTTTTCACTTTTCTGATCCTCAGGCAAACTTTATTTATTAACATGCAAATGAAATGCACTACAAATTTGCTTCCAGTGTGTCATAATATGATACCTACAACATGTACAGAATACAGAGCACATGAAACAAATGAATAGCTAAATGCAAGTGCAGATTACAAACAAGAGCAATTTACAGGTTAGGAGATCCCATTCTGCTGGTAAACCTTGGGACCATTTTGTCCATTTCTGTCTCATCCTGTGCTCTTCCTACCTTTGCTTTTTCTGGATTGGAAAGAAACAGCAGAAGCTAGTATACATGCAGTTGGAGAAAACAAAGCTGACAACTGATCAACAGGGCAGGGATAGAAGCATCGATGATAGTATCTCACCATGGTCTCCCCCAAGATGTATCACAGCAGCTCTCCCACTGGGTACACATGAGCTGTTATCATGCACCTATATGTATGTATGTAGGTAGCATTTTTTTATTTACAGTAAAGTATTTCAAAACTTCTCAGATTTTCAAAATATGAGAAACAAAATATTTTCAAAAATGGAAACAAAAGATGTACTTAATTTTATGTATATAAGTATTGTGCCTGCCCTTATGTAAACCACCTGCAAGTAAGCACCAAGCGAGCACAGTGCCTTTGGAGGTGAGAGGAGGGCATGAAATTCCTCTGAAACTAAAATTACGGATGGTTGTTAGTTGTTTTGTAGGAGCTGAGAACTGAACCTGAGTCCTCTGTGAGAACATAATATGCTCTTAAATTCGAATCGACCTGTAGCCTCTGTACATCCATTAAAAATGCTTTGAAAATTAATCTTGATGCTGCGTGAATGCACTGTGAAGCAAGACTACTCTCATATGTGTTGCCCTTCTGCCTCAGCCCTCTGAGTGCTAGGATTACAGGTATGTATCACACCCTGCTTCTTCCTTTTACATTTAATAAACCCCACCATAAGTATTTCTAGTTAAATTATTAATCCCTGGTGGTTTCATGATTCTGTTTTCTCTAGAGTAAGAAGACTCCTTTATGGCTCACATGTCCAGGTTGTGTTTAGACTACAGTCATCTTTCTGTTTTTCCTTGGTTAATTATGTAATATTCTCTCATGCCATGTTCTTAACTTTGTCACTGTGTAATAATTTTTGTTTCTTACTTTATATGATTATCCCTTTAAATGTTGAATGTTCTCTTCATCTCAATGGTATAAAATTGTTTTTACCAGCTTATTTCTTGGAGGTGTTATATTCCTCGGAGGGGTTTTATATTTATTGCTTTATTAAGCCTTAATTCTCTGTTATTTATTTGTTTACTGTCTTGTTTTATAATCTAGCATCTCATTAATATCTGATTGTTTTTTAATCTGATTGTTTTTTAAGTCCCCTTATCTCTTCTGGTTCTTCTGTCAAGAAGAATGTTCTGTAGCTCAGTCCAAAGGTGATGTTTTCTGTTGTTCTGGAACCTCACATTGTGTTATTTGTTTGGTAACTGTCTAATCTGCAACTTGTCTGTTTTCAATAATTATCTCATGTTGGAGTCTTGAATTAGCATTCTGAATATTTTGTCATATTTTTACTATCAAATTGAAAATATGAAAAATCAAATTTCTAAGTGATTTGTCTTCCTCTTTAATGTCTTTCCAAATATTTTACCTTCAAAAATGTAAATAAGCAGAGTCAATTTTCAAGATCTAGATGTGATTCTCTCTGGATGTGACATCACCTGTCTTGACACTAGATTTTTCCTGTTACTAGCTTGTAAAGACTCTTCCTCCTACAGAGGTATACTTTCTGTTTCTTTGTTAATGATCTCTTAACTCCAGAATTTGGAGATTTTTTCTAAATGTCATTAATTCTCAAGGAACTACTTATTGGTGTTCTGCATATATGATAATAAGCAATGGGGACTCAAGCCATAACTTTCTGGAAGGAAGATGGTTTCTTGGAATTTTCTTTCTTTTGTTAGTTTTTTTAAAGAAATCTGAACAACAGAGGGAAGTATTTCTCTTACTCCTGAGTATAAATAGATTAGAAAATTCAGAACTTCTAAGGATGTAAAACAGTGGAAGAAAAAATCTTGTAATCTTCATGAACAAACTTGATATTGTTTTCTGATGATTTTAAAACCAAGTATATGACATCTTCTGTGTCATTTAGACACCTTAGGCAGACAATGTGAAACAGCAACACATCTTTTCATAATTAAACAAATGTAGATGAACAAATGTAACATATTTTACATAGTTAAATATTTATTGAATGACTTTACATAGGACTTTACATATTCTACAGCATGCAATACTGTTCGGTAATATTCTTGCAGTCTTAAGCAAAGAAATTTTTCTTGTTTGTTATGATTCCTGAAAAAAGAATTCTCATAATAATTGTCTTTTTAAAATGACAAA
Organism: Myodes glareolus; assembly: GCF_982192425.1. Lineage (NCBI taxonomy): Eukaryota > Metazoa > Chordata > Mammalia > Rodentia > Cricetidae > Myodes > Myodes glareolus. The sequence continues at coordinate 13,256,106 of NC_142028.1, forward strand.
CTTACTACCAGTGCATTATAAATCATAGCTCCAAATACTGCTTCAATTCCATGTAAAATCCTGTAAATAATTATATAGATTAATTATATCTACAATTTATATCAGTGCCTACTCATTATAATGAGACTTTTCCTGTCTTCCAGGCTTATATTAATTAAAAATGCTGGATCAATAACTCAGGCTTATTACTGACTAGCTCTTACAATTTAAGTTAATCCGTATTCCTTCTTTATACCCTGCCACATGGTCATTCATTTATTAGCATGGCATATTCACCTCTGGCTCCTTCTGCATCTGATTGATGATTCCGGATTCCACCCTTCTCCTTCCCACCATCCTTTGTTTGGTTGCTCCACCTCTACTTCCTACTTCTCTACTGCCCAATCAGCATTTTATTAAACCAATTTGAGTGACAAATATTCACAGTGTAAAAGAAGAGTTTTCCACAGCAATTCATCTTTCACAGGAGCAGGGTGTGGTTCAGAGCATCAGTTTTCGGTGGCTCAAAACCACCTATAACTCCAGTTCCTAGGGATCTGACAACTTCTTCTGGCCTGTATGGGCATCTATGTATTTAAGTGCCCACAGACATAAATAAACATTTTTCTACATAAAAAAGTTCTCATTAAGCATGGCTGTTTAAAAATGATGTGAGAATTATGGTTAAATATATTGGATTATTTCTCCTGAGATATAGTCACTTCTTTCAGACCTGATAGGTATTGCTAAGTATATGAATAGTGTTGTTAAATAGTTAAAATGTGTTCTCCACAAGAAAAATGTAGAAAAATTGATAGAGGAATTTATTTTTATATCATTAAGAATACCCCATATGGAGCTCATTGCTCATTGTAAAATGGTTTTTCCTTTCATGTGAAGGTCTAATTTGATTGATGGTATATATTGGATGCTGTAGGCAATTTTTCTGCACATGGTCAAAAGTAACACTATCAGACCTCTAAGTAGTACATCATATCCAGAACTTTATTTTACAAGGGAATCAGATGATCTGAGGTATCAATCAAATAACAAAGGTAATGAATCAGAAGTTGAAAGCACTACAAATAAGTCTTAAATATCAATGTTCATAAAAATATAAAACCCCAAAGGCTTGCAATGCAGCATTGTGATAAAGTCTTGCTTCAGATGTGCAAAGAAATGTCCGTCTTCTAACTCAGGCATTAAAATCAAAAGAGAAATGTATCAAAATTAAACTATAAAATATATTTTATCTTTGATCATTTAATGCATCTTCTTTCTCACAATAGTCATTCTTGAAGAGACAGATTATTTTACAATTTAGATAAGATTGTCTCAATTTTGTCCCATTGTTTTAAAAAACTATGAAATCTGTAAAGGCTAAATGAAAAGACAAATTAGGGAACTTTTCTAAATTTATCTTGGGACAAGTGCATTAAAATAGCAACACTTTATATGTTTGTTTCAAAATCTATAATTCATAAAATATAATGTATAGCAGCTAATTGATTATATTTTAATGTGCCACTTAAATTTAAAACTATATGATGGAAGTTTAATGAGCGAGTTGCTTTTTATACAAATACTTTAATTCTACTTAAGGTAGGCTTCAATGTTACGTTTACTGTTACTATCTCAGGTATAAACATATTATCTGTTTTTCGCTTTAGATTTAATTTCATTACAAATGTCATCCTGTTTTCGTTTGATAAAAGCAAACTGAATTTTTGCTTCTTCAAATTTTCTAAAAAAATGAAACTACTGTGTCCAATTGTTTCTAAAGTGATTTCAGAACAATATACTCAGTAATAGTTAGTCTTTCTGTTACTTCAAAATGTAAACATAACAATTTCTAAGTTCCATTTAAATTTCTCATTGCACTTCAAACACACTTTGGCTAGAGTTTATCTGTGGTTATAGACAATCTGAGCAGTCTGTGTTTACGAGGTGCTGGAATTTTCCTCTGATGGCCCAAGCAGCAAGCACTTCATCTAAAGAACATTTGCTGGAAGAAGATTTACTCTGATTTTTTATGTTTGCAGATGAGGAAAGCAGAAATCCCAAGGGTTTAGTAGATGGAGGCAGATGTGTGATATAAACTGCAGATCTATCCTGTGCCCTGCCATGTTCTGCCTTCCTTTCCATATATCATCACCCAAAATAACAAGATAATAGAAAACAAGTTTTGATTCCAGAATGATCTCTGTTGATGATGACAAATGAAGCAAAATAGACAGCCTGCTTTTCATGAGTTAAATTGAACTTGCTGTGCCAGCATGCAACAACAGCAGAGAGATTAGCAGACACGACAAGGGAAAAAAGAATTTATGTACAAACACAATGCCACTTGGAACAAAATAAAAGAGAATTATGAAAATGTGGCTGTGTATAGATACTGAAATGTGGGCAGAGAAGAAAGGCCCTAAAAACACATTATATAACGCTGGAAGCAATTCTTGTAGGAAATGAGGGCCAAGGAAATGTAGCAAGATATTTTAGGGAATTTTTAAAAATTTGAGCTACATAAGAAATCTTTTGATTTTTTGCATATAATACAAGTAATTATAGTGAAAACAATCTATCATGTATAAAAATGAAGAATCTTACCTGGGAACATTCATAAATGCCAAATATAACAAACATCTTAACTTATTCAACTACTACCTTTGGTGATGCTAATAGAATCCCAACTCCATGGACACATTTTTATGGTTGTACATTGAAGAATGTGACAGGATGCTTCTGAACCTTTCAAATACTTAAAAGTAAATTCTATGTATTTCTTGCTATAATGAAATTACTTTAATTAAGACTTTTTTTAAAAAGACTACACACACACACACACACACATGAATGATATAATTCCATTCTATAGAGGATTGTGAATCAAAAGAAACACACATAATTCTGTTTATCTCAGTGTGCCCTAGACCTACTTAGTTTTCTCTTTCCTTGTTTTTCAGACCAAAATTATAGTCAGAATTTTTGTGGAACTGTCATAACAACACAAAGACTTATTATTAATTGTGAAAGTTCATCTTTAGCTTACGCTGGTTTCTAACTAGTTCTTGTAAGCTAAATTAGCTGATATTTTTTATGTATGTCCTGTCATACAGCTAATGACCATCCTGCTTTCTTGGGATCTCGCTGATGACCCTCTGCATGCCTAGATTACGTCTCCTTTTCCTTCTCCCCCCAGAAATTCCACCTATCATTTCCTGCCTAGCTATTGACCACTAAGCTTTTATTATACTTAACACAGTAATAGTCTTTACACTGTGTACAATTATTCTACAATTCCCCACTTTTCTTTAAATAAAAAGAAAGGATTTTAACTCTAACATAGCAAAATTATATACAGTAAGAACAATTAATTGATAAGAATTACATTGTCAATGTCCAGTCTATCTACACTTGGCAAATTTGGAGAAAGTAATTTATTATCCATTCTATCTTAATTTTGTACTGAGCTCATTGTTCATCTTAACTCGTATTACTCAAAAAACCACTATCTTTTCATACCTCAAAACATTTTTCTATTAAATTAAGTTTTTATGTCTCTCAACCTTTATAAACCTTATAAAACTTTACATCTATTTTGTATGCTTATTTTTTTAATTTAATAAGAAAGAAAATGGTGTAACTAGTCTTCAACCCACATCAGAGACCCAAGGAAGATAAAATATTACCTTAATAAGCAAGTGCAGAGTAAACAACCTCCCAAACTTTAGAAATGATAGAGACAGTTGACTGCCTGGAAAGTCACCCAAGTTTTCTCTGCAATATTAGAGTGTCTGTCTTCAGTCTACTATAGTGTGGATAAATGCCTTTGTATACTATAAAGATTTGTCACTCATATTGGTTTAATAAAAGACTGATTGGGCAGTAGCCAATCAGGAAGAATAGGCAGGACAACCAGATTAGGAGAATTCTGGAAAGAGAAAAGGCCAGACACAGTAGCAACCCAGAGGTAGAGGAAGCAAGATGAGAATGCTTCACTGATAAAAACTACCAAGCCATGTGGCGAAACATAGACAAGAATTATGTGTTAATTTAAATTGTAAGAGCTAGTTAATAATAAGGCTGAATTAATAGGTCAAATTGCTTGCGACTAATATAAACCTCTGTGTTTCTTTGGAACTGAACAACTGTAGGACCAGGCAGGACAGAAACTTCTGTCTCCAACTGGTGCTCAACATGGGGCTCCAACCCAGGACCCTGAGATTAACAGCCTCATGCTCTACTGACAGAGGATTTTTTTCTGCATTGACCTTGTGTAGCCTATGAAGGAGAATGAGAATAAATTAATACCATACTAATTCAGGGATCTCAATTGAGGTCTATGAGCCTGCAAAACTCTCTCCACAGAATGGCATGCCAATGTGAGACAACTATTTCCACACAAAACTTAAGAGAGTATGTAAAGAAATTCTAGACATAAAACAAACAAAGTTTAGGGCGTTTTTTAAAAATTATTATTATTAGTTTTTTGCTAGCCACAAATTTTTATTGCTGGACAGGCTTGTGGTGAGCAGGAGTGCCATGGTTCCTTTAAGAGAGAATGAGTAAAATCTGTGTGGCTTATTTAAAAGTAGGGGCTTTCTGGTTCACCAGCACAAATGTCTATGACTCTTTCAGAAGGTTCGGCTATGAAGCACTTAAATAGGGTTTGTGAACAGCATGTGACAAATTACTTAATGTCAGCATAGAAACACTGTTTGTCTGGAAATTATACTACTATCTCTAGGCAGAGCAAGGTATCCATCCAAACAGAATAGGTTCCAAAAAAAGTCAGTATAAGCAGTAGGAATAAGTCCTGGTTTCAATTCCAGTGGCCCCTCAGTTTGCCCCAGCCATGAAAATATCAATCACACTCAGAGGGACTAGGTTGGTCCTATGCTTGTTCCTTCCTAGTCTGGCTGGTGTTAGTGCATTCCCATTAGCTCAGTTAGATTGTTTCAGTGGGTGTCTTCATCATGATCTTGACCATTCTACTCATAGTCTCACCCCTCCCACTCTTCAACTTGACTTTGGGAGCTCAGTCCAATGCTCCAATGTGGGTCTCTGCTTCTGTTTCCATCATTTGCTCAAAGAAGGTTTTATGGAGCTTACCAACACCAGTCGGCTGGGAAGGAACAAGCATTGGACCAAACAAGTCCCTCTAAATGTGGTTGACAGTTGCATGGCTAGGGTAGACTGAGGGGCCACTGTCAGTCACACTAGGATTTATCCCTACTGCTTGTACTGGCTTTTGGGGAACCTATTCTATTTGAATGGATACCTTACTCAGCCTAGGTATAGTAGGGAGGGCCTTGGGCCTTCCCCAAAGCAGTGTGCCTTACCCTCTCTGAGGAGTGAATGGAGGTGGGAGAAAGGTTGAGAAAATGGAAGGAGGGGAGGGAGTGGGAACTTGGATTGGTATGTATAATGAAAGAAGATAATTTGTTTTCTTTTTAAAAAATGAAAAAAAATAAAGTGAAAACAAACAAACAAATAAAAACCAAAGAAAGGGCCGGTCACTTTATTACTTATCTTGAAGGATAATATTATAAGGAATCTTAAAGGAATCGCAAAATTAAACTTTTATACATGAAAAGTTATCAGACAGCTTTACTTGAAATTTTTAGAGTGTATGTCCACTCCTAAATAGTTTTTTATATCATGAGATTGAGGGCAGAAATGGATATAAGAAATTAATCATCACCTTTGGTCATCAACCAGTCCTAGCAATAAACGTATGTCAGCTAATCTTAATTGATCTGCTTTGTTCTTGTTCCCTGGCCTTAATAAGTTCCTCACTCAGCTATGTGCCTTTCTAAAACTTTGGTTTGTCTTTTTGGTTTCTTATCTGGAAGCTATTTGGCCAAAACATCTTAGTCTAACTTTAAGTTATTTTCAAGGCTTTGTTTTATCTATAATGCACTGCAAAACCTATGAATGTCATTCCCAACATTAAGATCAAAAAAATTTAAACGAGCTGGCCTTCTGGAACTCAACTTTTTCTTAACCACTATCCTAAGCCAGAGTCTATACAACTCCTCAATAGAAACTCATGTGTTCTCGCTATGGGACACTTGTCTTTATTTTTAATAATAAAAACTCTATTTAAGCTGACATTGTTATAAATTAGATAGTACATCTTAGGAAGAAATTATCTTCATAATAATCCACAGGTAAAAATACCCAGTAGAATGGGATATTTCCATGACATGATCACACTACAGTGGGGGCAGTGAGCATCTCCCCACGTCCATTCACACCACAACAGAAAACAGAAGAAGAAGGCAATGGCAAGCATATGAAGGCACAGCAGAAGCAAAAGACATTCCGGGGTTTGTGGTCTTGGGACCTTGCTTATCCAAGATTCACGCATCAGGGATTTACCTCTTGGTGGGCTGATACCCTGAAGCCAACTGTCATCTGCTGCTCCTTTGAAATGGCCACTGGCATACTTTATTTATTTTTTCCCCGTCCATGACCAGTAACAACTTGCAACTAACCCCCTACTCCCTGAAACAATGACAAACATCTATAATCCACTGCATGATCACAAACTACACATTGACCTCTTGGTAATATGGGTGCCATGTTCTATTGACTGCTTCTTGCTTTTTGGGGGCAATGGAATCTTTAGGGGTCCCTAATAAAATTGGGATGATGGTTAAGTCCTGGAAGAGCCAGATATATTGTTTTTTGTTTAGTCTCTGTGTAATGGGAAAGTGTAGAGCTTATTTTAAATCCTGGCTGGAGTAGTCTGTGAGGCTGAACCATCTCAGCTAGCAGTTTTGAAGTTGTTCTGAATGTAGAATTTCAAGCAAACTGCACCACAGACGTTTAGAAAGGCTGGATCATCTGCAAATTTGGCTTATCTTTATTATCTGGTTCTTTTGTTCAGAAATCATACAGCTTTTAAAGGTAACATTCATATTAAAATTAACATAGGTGTGGAATGTGCAGTGTACGCAAGTCAGCTAAAGATGATTTTTTGCTTTAGGTTTAAGTAGGTAAAAGACACCTGTCAACTTTTAATTCTGTCTAGACTGCATATCCAAACTGTAATATGGGTTCTTCATATTAGATTGTTAGATTATTATTTCTTCATATTAGAAATCTCCAAAAAGATTTCTCCACCCTAACTGGGTTTTGATTCCACTGCATGGACTGACTGTGGGAGCCTGATTGGTTTAGATGCTCACCTTTATAGACCTGGATGGAGAGGGGAGGACCCTGGACTTCCCACAGGGCAGGAACCCTGACTGCTCTCAGAACTAGAGAGAGAGGAGGAGGTAGGGAGGGGGAGGGAAAAAGGAGGCGGGGAGGAGGTGGAAATTTTTAATAAATAAATAAATATATAAAAAGATTTCTTCACCCATGCCATATAAAAATGGCATGTAATAAGGAGTCATGAGGACTCTGTAGCCAACAAGATTTTTCATGGCTCTTCCAGTCTCAGAGCTGTTCTCATGCCAAGGATCAGCATATATGTCCTCTGTCTTATAATCTTTCCATACTTCCTCCCTCGCGGCTGTAGCCAAGATGCTCAGGAGGTCTCCACGTCAATCTTTATTAATTTTGAATGAATTAATAGATTTTTATTTCCTATGGAAACAAAATCACAACCTCTCCCACAACACAACACATTTTCTGACTGGTACATCTGACTGGCAAAACTCTGTATGCCTACATTCCCTCTCTTTCTTTCTCTCCCTGGAAACCCTGCCTATCCTCTTTAGCCTAGCTATTGGCCATTAACCTCTTTTACACCACCAACCACAGCAATACGTCTTAATAAAGTGCACAAATGTTCTGCCACATTGATCCTCATGTAAAACATCCTAAAGGAGAGTTCTATTTTTAATGGTTTTGTTTTTAATGGAAGATGATATGGACGGATAAAGCCCAGCATAGAGGAGACAACTTCTTGGCCAGTTATTCCATAGTGCCAGGAGTGGTCTGCAGCTGACCTCTGTCTTCATAGATTGGTGCACACTAAGCAGACAATGGAGATGGAGTGCACCCACAGTGTCTTTTCTCATACCCCACCCCAGTGATGTACTTTTCTCAGCCCACATACTAAATGCTCCCTGTCTTACAAAATAGCGCTATCATATCACCTAGGGACCGAAAACTAGAGCCTTTGGGGACATTTAAGATTCAAACCACTAATTCCTCCTTGTCTATGGCTATGTACTGTTAACCTTCAGCAGATACTTAAAACCGTGTCTCACATCAAACCTTTCTTATGTTGTTTTTCCCTTTTTACACCCACCTTCAACAAAGTTCAACTTAAAAAGTAAGCCCAGTGATAAGTTAATGACAACTATCAATACAATAAGAAAACTATAATTTTTTATTACACTTATTATAAACATGGATTCATTTCTGGAAAATCAGTGCCCAGCACCAAAAAAAACTATATGCAATGAACCAAAAATAAAAAATTATGATAGCTCTCCCAAGCATTTTAGCCAATCCCCAAAACAAAAATCTTATCTCTAAGACAAAAAATCAAACAGCAAATAGGTAAGAAAATATGAATATAATCCACACATGGAGAAATTCTAGGTATTCAGAAAACAGGTATTTGGTCAATGCAAAGGAAAAAATAATCAACTGTAAGAGATATGGAAGTTTGTTTGTGGAATCCCAGTTCTTGGGAGGCTGGGGCAGGGAGATCATAGCACAAAGTCAGAAAAATTTTATGTCCTTCTACCTCAAAAGGTCAGCTAGAAATAAAATCAAGAGGAATCATATGTCAAATTTGTAGACAAAGAAAGACAGGTAGAAATTTACAAATTTCTATGAACTTGAGATCCACTAAAATATAAAGTTACATTGGTTTTATTGACATCAGCGACAGTGGATTTAAGCAAATCCTTTTACTAGAAATAGTGGCAGATGTTTTGTAATAATCAGTACTCAGATTCAGTGGGGAGATTTAACAATGACCAAGTTATTAATAAACGAGGATTAAAATCTCAAACTAGATTAAAAAAAACTGAAGTTACAGAGTTAAGACTAGATACCTGATCAATAAGAGAGTAAAAAATTTAAACAATATTATAAACTAGCCATCCCTAACAGTAACCCATTGGCTGAAAGCCTTCCAACAGCAGAATTCTTATGATACTCAAATAAATACAGGGGGCTCTAGGTTAGACCATATACTAGATTACAGAAAAGTTCTAAATATGTATAAACCCTTGAATAAAATATTTTGTTCCTTATTTTTTGGAAAGAATGTATAAATAAAAAGTAGATTTTTATTTTATTTATAAAATAAATTTATTTTATTTTATACTTACTTTTTATTTTATTTATAAATAAAAAGTAGTATAAATAAATTAAAATACTTTATTTATATGTAGAGACACTTAGGTAGATAATGAGTGAAAATATAAATTATGGGAAAACCAAAAAAAGTTGAGATTAATGAAAATATAGGTGTAATAGTTTAAAAAATAAAAGGAAGATAAATGGCATTAAGGAAAAATTATACTTGTACATGCCTTATTAAAACAAGATCTCAGTAGGTAGGATGGCACATGGCACACAATACTGAATATCAGAGTCTGATCCTCATGCCCCATGGTGAAAGCAGAGGAGAAAGTATTGAAAGTTATGCTGTGATAGATGCGAATGCATACAAATTTACCACACACACACACACACACACACACACACACACACACACACACACACATGGGACAGAGAGGGGAGAGAGAGGAGAAACATACAAACATACACTAATACTAATAAATAAAAATAAAATTTAGAAAGTAATAGAAATCAAACACCTAAAGTTTTATATTAATTTTCATGGCAAATGAGACCAAACTAAATGCAAAACTAGTTTCAGAAGGAACACAACCAGACTAAGGTTTAAATAAGTGTAAAACACAAAAAGCAATAGGGAAAAATAAATGAAAATGAGTAATTTTGACATAGCTAATGGAATCGATAATTTTCAATTGAGCTAAACCAACGGAAAAAAAATACTGGAGTTAGTATTCAACAAAAGATATAACCAATTACTTCACAGAGATCAAAAATCAGCCATGAAGGGATATGGTAATCAATGTCATATTTGTGACTCTTAAATTTTTTAAAATTCCCTGTTTTTTCCTTATTAGCCATTTCTTCTCTAGTTCTATTATAATGAATAATTTCTTATTGATTTCAATGTTTAAACTCTGTGACACAATTTCTGATGACACTGTTGTATTTTAAATCTATGCCTGCTTTGTCCAACTACAGTTTTATACAAGTTTAAAATATGATTACCTATATTTTATTCATTTATTTATCTACTTTTCTATGATGAACATTTTCATCACAATCTTTTATTGAAATGGAATCCTAACCATACAAAGTGGAACTCCAATCTGTATGTCTGCCAGCATTATATGTACTTTAGTTAATTTATTTCCCATGATTAATATCGCAGGTATTAAAATTTCACTACTATAGTTAATGCACTGTAGAATTTAAGATCTGAATTTTTATTTAATTAGCAAATAATGGCTATTATTTTTTATCTTTTATGAAGAAACTGTATCTTACTCGATTTTCCTGTTGTATTACATTATTTTTATACTTATGAAGGTGCATTTCTTTTTTGTTTTTACAAATTTTTTTTGAGACAGGGTTTCTCTGTAGCTTTGGTGCCTGTCCTGGAACTAGCTCTTGTAGACCAGGCTGGCCTCGAACTCAATAGAGATCCTCTGCCTCCCGAGTGCTGGGATTAAAGGCTTGTGTCACCACCGCCTGACAAGGTGAATTCTTTATAAGCTCCAGAATTAAGATGTAAATTTTATTGATAATTTTGTAAGTGCAATTTTTCTTTTATTTTAGAATAACTTTCCATTAATAAGATAAAACTGCTTTATAGTGTATCCTGGGGGATTGTATGCTTACACTGTAAAACTATGCTAATTAATTTATTTTTATCCATGGACTTTACAATTACTATTTTATATAAAGGTAGGAAAAGTCACTTACTAACTTGATAATAGTTGTTTCAGCTCTAAGTACTAGTATCCATTGGTTTCTGTATGTTTATGCTTTTGTACCTAGATTTTCTTTTCTGTTCACTAGCTTATTTTTGATAGTGCTAGGAGTACGTTGCTATAGTCAAGGCTGTACTCACAAGGAAAGTATCCATCCATTTGCATTTATTTTCAGAAGTATCATTTTTCTATTTAAATAATTTTCTCTTTAATTTAAATATGTGAAGGTTTTTGCTGACTTATATGAAAAACTTATCATCTTGATGGAAGTAACAATAAATATATATTGAGTCATTTTAAATTCTTTTTTTTTCTGTGTGAAAACATGTTTTCATATAAAGTTAATAACTATATAAAAATAATAACTGTCCATTGAGATGAATAGTTCATTAAATTTATTTATGTCATAGTTTTCTTAGTGTCCTTGAAGGATGCTTTTATCTTGTAAGTCAAATCATCATGACCCCTGACCCCGCTGCTGACATAGACATGCTCTTTCGCTTCCTTGGGATTCTGTTCTGAAAACACACCTCATACCAGGTAGTATCATGTCTGCTCTTCACAAACTTGTCCTTGAGGACATGAACAACATGCTCTCCATGAGTTAAGCAATGAAAACTCACTATTCCCTATTTGCTATAGAATTGCTCTTGGCAGAAGTGGGGCAGAATATCTCAGGGAATTTTAGAAAATGTAAGATGTCCACAGCAGTGAGCTCAGCGATGCTCTGTTTAAAATTTCTTTTGCCAGAACCTTCTTGGGATTTCATTTCAGAGTATTGTTTGCTGCCCCTGTGGGATCACAAATCTCAAAATAATTCACCTCCGGGCTCATCTGGCTCTTGGCAAAGCAGTTGTGAGTTGAATTCTATGTCTGAATAAAACACAAAGTTGAAAAATACTCACTGGCCAATAAAAATGTTAGATGTTTTATAGTTTCATAAAATAGAAATAGAACAACATTTTGAAGTAAATTAAACAATTATGTAAGTTTCTTGGAAATAATGTAAAATTTGAAATAAATTCTCAAAAAGTATGTAAATTGTAAATATAAGAGAAATGAAACTATATATATTAATGTTTATGTACATATATATGTATGTGTATATATGCATGTAAATATGACCAGTACACGACTACTAGGGGAATCTGCATATTTCAGTGATTAAAATCAAGAATGACAAGACCACATTGTATCTTTTATTTCTCCAATCCTATATTCACTTTAATAAAAATGTAAACAAGATATGTGGTAAATGGTTTATGATGGTGTACCACATTCAAGGACAGAAAGGATCTAAAAAGTAATTTTCGGAAATCTCAAGTACTTCTCTAATGAGGTATGGAGTGCCACCTTCTTCTTAAGTAAAAACTGTTGCCCATTCTTCTTTACCTCCTTGAGGTTGTTGATCCTTTCCCTAATTTGTAGGATTCTTCTTTCCTTTTTTTCATCCTTGAGGTGGCCCAGATTATCTTCAGACTCTGAATCCTCCCACTTCTGACTTCCAAGGACTGGGATTGGAGATATAATTAACAAAATGGACGGCTTGAAGGACTGATTGGTCTACATTCTGTTTATTTCTTAGAAGTGGAACCTTAGTTTATGACTTGTCAGAAAAACAGCCTTATGTATTATATGAAATTTTTTTAAGTCAGGTTGATGAAACTGCTTAGCGAAAGCTTTTTTCCATTTTTAGCTGTAACATCTCATCCCTCAATAGTCTGGAAAAGTGAAAATAATTGAAGCAGAAAAGGAGTAAAACTGATTTGATTAATCTAATTGTACAGTAGCTAAAAACATTAAAGGGTATAACTCAATTCTATTGCCAAGTAGGTAAAATCGGTCCAAGAAATTTTGCATTTATTTGTCACATTATGATTCTTCTGTGAAAGTATGAGCTTACCTATATAAAGAGAAAACATGACAAGTGCTTTTTTTTGTATTTATTTGCTAATGTATCATTTTTATTTGTTCTACTACATATAATACATCCCAGTTTCACCTCTTCTCCCTCCATTCGTTCCTCCCGGTTCCCCTCCTCTCTTCGCTAAATCCACTGCTACTCCACATTCCTTCAGAAAATAGCAGGCAGCTAAGGAATACCAACAGAACACAGCATAACAAGATGCAGCAATGTTAGGCACATACCTACCCAGGAGAGGCTTCCTTCTGTAGCTGATGAGAATAGATGCAGAGATTCACATTCAAGCATTAGGTGGTGATCAGCAAGCCCTTATGGAAGCGGGGCAAGAACTGTAGGAGCCATGAGTTCCAGGTAATCAGAAAAAACAAACCAAAATATCAACGAAGAATGTTTCAGAGACTGGAGTGGCAACCACAGAGCCCAGATGTGTCTGTGCTAGGTCTTCTACATGTATGCTCTGGTTGTTAGCTTGTGTTTTTGTGGGACTCCTAACAGTGGGAGTGTGGGTATCTCTGACTCTTGCTAATTTTAAACCCAACTAGCAGTCTCCTAAGTATATTAGTGAAACATTCATTTGATATATATATATATATATATATATATATATATATATATATGCTTGAGAACACCAAATCTCTGTTATATAAGCTAATACATAACCCATTTTATAGTAATTGATGGAAAGGAAAATTTATTAGTAGTAGCATAAATCATGGTTTTAATTTTTTCCTGTTTTATTGATTAGTCTTGGGAAACCATTTCTATCCCTTTTCCTACCTCTTAAATAACTTATAGCTAAAATTTAATGATATAGTTGGGCAGTGGTGGCACATGTTTTTTAATTGCAGCAGTCAGGGAGGCAGAGGCAGGTGGATCTCTGTGAGTTTGAGGCCAGTCTGATCTGCAGAGTGAGTTCCAGGACAGCCAGAGATACACAGAGAAACCCTGCTTTGAAAAACCAAAAAAAGAAAAAAGAAAAAGAAAAAATGATAATACAAAGAAAGGTTTCAATTGAGGACATATTTAAAAATCAGAGTTAACCCCAAACATGAAGACTTGATTAAGACGCTTAAGTTCCAATGTGGTGCATGTGTGCAGAAACAGTTGTGTTTTAATTTTGTTATAAATGTACTGACATTGAGAATGCCCCAGGTAGCAGCAACTGTAGAGGTACATGATGAAAACTAGTCTTTCTCCGTAGAATTAGCCTGAAAATGGAACAGAACTGATTGTATTGCATTCTGTAAAAATGTAACAAATTTGACCATTAATATGTTAGATAAATGTTTAAGAAAGTTAGCATATTGGGTCAGGAGAAATGTCTTCATGGAGTGCTGGCTGATTTTGAGAAGATAAATGTTCCATTCTACCACCTATGTCAGGGAGTTCTTAACTGCCTTTAGCTAACATCCCCAGTGGATCGGATGACCCATGAAAGCATCTGCACTCTGCTGTACATATCTACATACATATAAATATGCAAAAACATATACAATAACAAACAAGTCCTATTTTAAAATGCACTATAAAGTTTCTCAATAAATATGTGACGAAGTAGTTATTTACGTTTATTATACCCCTAGACAAATGTTTCCTTTCCAAATGCTCTTTTGAATCAGTCCTATCAGAACTGTTGAATAATATTTCAGTCAGCATACCCAAGAATCTAACCATGTATCAGTTAAGCAGCATTCAGAACTTGCCCCAAAAGTTTCAGAGGAAAAAATGGTGAAAGGAAATTTGAAAAGTTTTAATGGGTAGTGGAAATCCAGCTGACAATTTTAAAGATCAATTTCTTTATTATCTAACTCTACACTTTTCTCACACTTTTCTCAGGCATTATAGTTAGTTTTTAATTGTATTAAGGTTTACTAGGTTTATATACTTGCTGCGGAAAGCCCAATAATTAGGAAATGGTCTCTGACTTAATTAGCATTATAATGAAAGGGGGGCCATAGGCATAACAGTAGATGGTTTCAATGCAATGGCCTGATAGGGAGCCTAAGTAAGGTGCCTAACTCAGAGCTAATGAAGAATGATACTTTAATAGAGTTGAAACACTATATTCATGAGGAGCTTTTATTTATTTCCTAGACTTCTACTGAAAAGATTTATTAAAATGAGACATTTGACAAATGCTTGTTTTGATTGTAATAGTTGTGAAAGGACAAAAAATAACAAAGAAAAATGTTATGTCTATGATTGGATCAAAAATTAATGAAAATGAAAAAATTTACTTGAATATTATGAAAAATATCTATTTTTTAAGAAATCCTTCCATTATAAGCTTAACAAAATTCGGAATTCAGCAAATTCTTGTGAGTAATGAGAGACCACAGAGAACTCCATCAAAATCTATGTTGTCTTGGCTCAACAGTGAAAATGGATGCATGTATGATCCAAAGGGTAGCCAAGGGTATTGCAAACACCCTTTCATTCTTAGTAGTTTATGTAACCCCATTGGACAACAACTTATTCCTGGTAGTGGAGTTCTTTGTTTTTGCTATTTTGGGGTGTCTACTTGAAGCATTCTTCATCTATTGTAGGCAAATATATTAAAAATATAGTGTATAAAATTCACAAAGAATTAATAATTGTATTGTTTCAAAATAAAAGACATTCTTTTAAGAAGTTCAGTGTGACTGGGGGGAAGAAACAGGAATGGGGGCAAAAAGATCAAAGTATATTATATTCATGTATGAAGTTGTTAGTAAGAATAAAAATGAAAAAGAAAAATACATAGAAATATAAACTTAAATTATAGGCAAATATGAAGACGCAGTGCAATCGGTAATGAAAGGTCCCCAGACTATCTTACAAAAGATACAGCTTTAATAAAACAGAAGGAAAAACTTACACAGAATCGCACCCGTCCGGAACACTGGATCCAGGCCAGAGAGAGAGGGAGAGAGAGTGGAAGGGAATTGCACCCGCCAGGTTTATAGGTAAACTTTTGCCTTAGGGCAACATGCCCCACGAACAGAATGTGATTGACTGAACTCCCCTCTCACAAATATACACATGAAATACAAAAAAGAAATAAAGACAAATATGAAACATGCTTTAGTGTTATAGGAAAGGTGGTAAGATGGTATCTTCTTTGACTGAAGTGATTCAACCATGAGGGATCATTTGATAAAGAATAATATGTGAAATAAACATTATTGTATTTCAATAAGACATATATGGCAATAGAAATAATTTTAGACAAAATTGTTGTCTTACTGCATGGCTTTAATGATTAAAAGTGTATGTGTTAATTTGAAAAATGTCCTGGAGAAGTCTAAAATTTAAACAGAAACGATGAGTACACTTTGTACTTTAACAACACATGGGCCATATGAACTGAGCAGATACACTGGGTTTTCTGAGTTTATCAATATATCATAATGCCTTCTACAAATGTCTTTATACACAGAGAACATTTTCTAGAATAGATCACATGTTTGAGAAAAAACAAATATTAAATGAGAAATCACTAAAATAATTTGGTGTTTACAGCCACAATTGAACAAAATCAGGAATCAATATCAGCAAGATAATTCATAAATTTGTGCAAACTAATACATTTTTAAAGGAACTAATGGTTTAATAAGAAATCAATAGTAATCAAATGTTTCCACAAATAATAAAAGCAAACTAAACACATGGCAAGCTAAACATGGCATACAGAATGCCCAGGACAAAGAAAGAAGCCTGTGCAATAAATTAATGATGAAAGAAACCTCAAATTAAAAAAGGGTGGCAAGATATCAAGATATCTAACTACAATGTAATGAATAAAGACACATCTAAAAGTACAAGAAGAGTTATGGAATAGCCACCACTCTTAACTTCAGCATGCAGCAAATGTTTCTGTTTTGAATTGGAACAAGAAAGTCAACTGGCTCTTCAGACATAAAACCTAGTACCAGGTCCACCATATTAAAAGAACTTAAATAGAACCTACTGACCACTACCAAAATCTAGACCATACATGTCCCTTCTCCCTCTTGGTGAGACCAAGGCTTAGGTGTATGTGTGAAGGAGCAAGGAGTTCTTACTTTTTTATTACTCTATTTTAAGAAATCAGGATAATCAGATGCCTTGAGTTCTCCGACTTTTTCTTCCTGCAAGTCAGATGAGGTTCCACTGAAGTAGTTTTCTTGGGGAATGGATCTTGACTTAGGCACTGTCATACTTTGGTCATATTTTAACTGTCTTTTCGCACTCTTTCTGTCTGGACCCCAGTGAATTTTGTTTTCTTTGGAAGAAAAACTTGTGAAACTGTGGAGACTCCTGGACAGATTCATCCCAGCTCCTCAGTCTCCAGTCTCCAACAATTCCTTAATTGCCAAGTGAGTGCTCTTCATAGTTTTCCAACTAGCTATTTGCTCAGGCGGTTTTTATTTTTGGTAGATTATCATTCTTTTTATTTTTCTGTTTCTTTATTTTCCACAAGACTGAGACCTCAGTGTGGCTGCATATCACCATAGAACCTTCATCTGGCGATGGATGGAGATAGAGACAGAGACCCACATTGGAGCACTGGACTTAGCTCCCAAGGTCCAAATGAGGAGCAGAAGGAGGGAGAACATGAAGGAAGTCAGGATCACGAGGGGTGCGTCCACCCACTGAGACAGTGGGACTGATCTAATGGGAGCTCACCAAGACCAGCTGGACTGGGAGTGATGGAGCATGTGATCAAAATGGATACTCTGAACGTGGCTGGCAATGAAGACTGATTGATAAGCCAAGGACAATGGCACTGAATTTTTATTCTACTGCATGGACTGACTTTGTGGGAGCCTGGTTAGTTTGGATGCTCCCCTTTATAGACCTGGATGGAAGGGGGAGGACCTTGGACTTCCCACGGGGCAGGGACTGCTCTTAGGACTAGAGAGGGAGGGGGAGGTGAGGAGGGGGAGGTGGGGAGCAGGAAGGAAAAGGGAGGTGGGGAGGAGGTGGAAATTTTTAATAATAATAAAAAAAAGACTGAGGCCTCTTGACCTCGATTGTATGATGTATCCTAGAGGAGGTGTTAATTTTTACTTTACTCAACTTTTTTTTCTTTTTTCTTGTTGTGAGCATGAGAATAAGTATTTTCAATCTCTGTCAGAAACGATTCTGAAAACCATTCCATGAACTTTAATATGAAAGTTCTTTCAAGTTTTGTAGAGCAAGGAAGGTGTATTGTTTCAATTTATAACAATCACATATTATGAGTAGCATCTAAAAAGAAATTTCCAAGTTTCAAGACTATTGGACCTAAGTAGAAACATACTCAAAATAAATTTAGAAAATGAGTACTATACAGTCTTGAACTTGAACTTGGAGTTTATCAGCCTTCCAAGTAAATGTCAACAGGGGAACAAAACTAATCAATTTCATAAAGTAGAGGTTTTAGAGTGCATGTGTTTGAAATTCTTGAACAGGCTCCCAAGTGCTCATTTGTTAAAGCTTTGGGGAATTCAAAACAGTAATGCGAAACATATAAACCAAGAATTTGAATCTCTTAAAGCCATAAGGCTACAGGGGCTCACTGAGACAACAAAACCTGAAAACTGAGTTCTGTAACACAAGAAGCTTTGTAATTTTGGAGGACAGTTTAGGAGAGTGAGGAGTAACCACAAGCCATGCAAGAAGAAATCCCCCCATGTAGTTCAGGCAATGTGATTCTTTCTTTAGAAGCATCATTATCTGCCAAATGTTAACTAATAAAAGGTTTAACAATTGACTGTAATGCTTAAGTAACAGAGACATGACAGCCTTTCTGTACCAAACTCAGGTTCTGAAACACACTGAAAACTACTGAGGAGGGATTTTACATTGCTGCTAAGTTGCCGAGTTTAATAAGTCACTTTGGTGTTTTTTTTTTTTTCTCCTTTCTTTGTAGTTTCTCACTAAGGAATTACACTTACGACCACCATCCTTTAAACACCTTTGGATTCCAAGTACTAACTTGGGGCGTCCATCTGTTGTCAGAACTCCATGGTGCTAAAGAGAAACTGGCAGACAACTGACATCCAGAGAGGCATAGCCTGTATAAAGTGCTCTCTTCTACTTTGGCAAAAATAATACCTAAACTTTGGCAAGAAATAAAAGGGATTTTTGCATTCTGTAGCATTTGTGTTTTTTTACCTCCAAAGTAAAGAGGGAGGGGAGTTTTTCCAGTGGTGTGCCAGAGTGTGAGATATCTGATAGTGCTCCGTAAATCCTGAAATCATCACCTTGCATGTCTGCGTTAAAAGATAGGCACACACCCTTACAGCGTGCATGCATATACATAAATGTGTATATTCAACATGTATGTTATATACAATTCTTTTGAAAAAACATATGTTCTAAATAATATAATGTAAGCCCCTATACCTGAAGAAACTATGTACTTTGGACCCAGAACTCTGAGGACCTGAAGCTGGGTCTGTGTATCTGACCTGAAGGCTTCCTCTGTATGGACAATCTTCATTGGTTCTAGAAGACACCATGCAAACTTGCAGGAGAGGAAAACAGCAAACAGTCCTGCCCAAATGTGACGCCTATGAATCACAACCAAGAGCAGTGCAGCTCATTCTAAAGGCACAGTTTTGGATGTTAAACTTGGAAGCAATCAATAGCTCTCTTACTGGAGACCATTTAAGAGGAAGGCTATCATGCTGGGTACTGGAAACCTAGTCAACTACCCAGAGCTAATGAAGTCATGAGTCCTGCAGGAAAACCTACAACTTTAACTTTATTAAACCAGTTTGATCCCTAACTACTATTGAAGAAGAACACTAAAAAGAAATCCCACACTAGCTCAGAATTGAGCATAATAAAGGGTTGTTCAGTTAGGGATAGAATCACAGATCACAATCCTTTGCACAAATGAGGAACAGGAACTGAATCACGTTGCCAGAAAAGAGGCCAGATGTGTACTTTACATCAGCATTCAAATTATAAAAGGCCACAACCAAGTGATTTAGTAATGTAAAGTCTACTGGCTGTAAGAATTCCTACAGCACCTCCCCATTTTGTTAAATAAGAAAGTTCTAAGCCAAATATAAAATTTATATACAATAAGAAAAAATGTCAGGTATAAAAATTAGAATTACAACCAGCATAAACAATATCAATCAAGAAACATGTGATAAATGTTTCAATAATCATCCTTTCCTAAGGAGTTTAAGTACTGTATTATAAATAACTTGGCCAGTTCATGAGAGGAAAGTAACTACAACTATCTAGTCTTCAACCCCAATGAAGATGCGAGAAGGGAAATAATATTACTTGACTAAGCAGGAAATACAATCAAACAACTTCTAAAATGTGCAACAAATGACAGAGACAAACTGGCTACCTGAGCAATCACCAAAAGTCTCATTTTCAATGTTAGAGCAACCTAGAGTAACTGACAGACCATTTTCAAAAGCAAGAAAATTTTCAAATCTGTCTTACCCTGTCTTGGCAATATTTGAAAGTCTTTTTTTTTTCTTGTATTCTGTTGGACATGTCCAGACATTGTGCATTTTGTCAGTGGTTGATGCATGGGCAGTTCCTTTCCAAAAGACCAGTTTTGTCAAGAAGAAAACAAGCTCTAAGTGGAGTGTGTTCAGTGCTCAACATTCTCTTGGGAATAGATCAGTGCTGCCAAAAGCAATCATGTCTCACTTCAACAGAACCCTAAGTTATTTAAATGCCATGTTCTACAGTTCTTTGAAGTGGTTGAAGATTATCTATTGATGCAGAATATAATCTCTATGTATCTAAAGAACCTGATTAGTCTAACTCTAAGTATGACAAACATCAATGACTATTGACCTATAATTCTTAATACCTATATAACTTAAAGACTTCATATTGAAATATTAAACAATCTTTAAACAACTGTAAAACAAATGAGGACAATGACCTCAAAATGTAAATAATGTATAAGTGTCTTGATCAGAGGTAGAAATGTATATTGCAATATGATTAATATATCCAAAAATTTGTATCAATATGCAAAATGTCTTAAGCAGAGGTAGAAGCATACATGCATACAATGAGACAAAATAACTTAGCATAGGTATACAAATATGATGGATGAAAATAGGAACATATTCAAAATAATTTAAGTTTGTATCAATATAGAAGAATCTATACTTATGAAAATTGGCTATAAATAATAGCTCAAAGTATTCACTCTATCACTCATTATTATTATTAGTGTGAGTAAGCTCATACTAATCTATTATCTCATCCAATTTCCCTTCATTTTTTTAAAGAGATCCTTGAGCCTACATAATTTACCTCCTGCCTACAACTTTATACCAATTATAATCAATCCCAAAATGACGTCCCTAACACTGAGGACAAACTTTGTTGGGAGAGGGGACATTGTCTTCTAGAATTGCTTCCAGCTGTCATGGGGGTGAAGTTCCTTCTACGAGATCCTTTGAAAGTAAAATGATGGATAAGTTTCAAGAATACTGTCTGGTACAATTGCAAATAGTCTCTGAGTATTTGGTAGGGTTTTCCTGAGGTTCCTATTTGGAGTTCTGGCCAGAATGTTGTAAAATGTACACCAGTTTTGCTAACCAAGTTGGAACCATCTTGAGCAGCTGGTACCCAAAGCAGGTCTTATTGCAGCACTATCAGCATCATGACATCATATCAACCAGGTGGAATTGTTGTGGGACCCATCTTCTTCCTGGAAACTTCAAAGATTCCTTCAGGGAAATTCATTGTTCATTGAGGAAAACTTAAACATTATTTATACAGATATATATTCAATAAAATGTATGATAGATACAAAAATAGGTATGAAGACAAATAAATTTTTTTCTAAATACTTTCTTCTTTCTGTCCCATACCATGACTCCAGACATGAGACAGAAGCTCTCAATTTTTATTTTAACAACATGCTTGGGTATAGAGAAGGATAGAGTCATTGTCCAAGTCCAAAGTCAGCTTTGATTTTTAAGTGAATCATGGCTATTATTCTAGTTAGTATTCAGAGATTCTTACCCTCAGGTAGCCTGTCCTCATAAGTGATAGTTCTCTTTGTTTGATGATCCTATATGGATAATTTTCTTTCCCTCTTTAGGCATCTACATGTCCAGGGCCTCTTGAATTTCTGAAGATGAGTATTTTCCTGCAAAGACAAGAACAGAAACCTGCCCCAACCCTTATGAGATTTCATTAATACCTGATAGGTTGTCACCTCTGTGGATGAGCCATCATTTCTCTTTCTCAAGCGATTTCTCTTTTTCAAACTGAATCTTTATTAATTTTCATGGTATCCATAACTTTTCTTCTGTTGTTAAAACAGTAGCAAAACCCCTTTCCCAATATAGCACATTTCTTGGATTCCATTGTTAGGTCAACATATCCTTGAAATACACTGGCTGATTTAATTCAGAAGACTTTTCTATTATCCAGTGCCTCTCTGCTGCTATTGTCCCTTTCTCATTAGCATTAAGAAAACTCATGGTTTGTAAAACACTATGCAATCTATTTTGTGGGTCTTTTTCATTCCTTTCTGTTTGTTGAACATATTTTTTATAGTTCAATTTGATCTTTCTATAACTACCTGACCTGTAGGATTGTTTGATATACCAGTAATGTGCTTTATATTATAATAAGCAAAAACTGTTTCATTTTCTTAGAGACATATGCTGGACTACTATTTGTCTTTATTAGTGCAGGTATAGCCAATGATGTCCATAACTTCTAATAAATGTGTGATTACTAAACCAGCCATTTCTGAGCTCAAAGCAGTTTCCCATAGAAAACCTGAATAAGTGTCAATGGTGTGGTATACATATTTCAATTTTCCAAATTCTGCAAAGCGGAACACACCCATCTGCCAGATTTTATTCCTTTGAGTAACCTTTGGGTTACTTCCAGCAGATAGCGGTGTTTGGTTACACCTTTGCTATTGACATGATGTTTCTTATAAAATTCTGTGGTCTTCAACACACTTTCAATCAATAATCAATCAATTTCTGCATTACCATGTGCTAGACATCCTGGTAGACCCTTATGGTATTGGATGTGTATTATGTATATGGGACAAAGCCTATTCCTGATTACATCTTGATGCTGTATGAATAATGAAGTCAATTCTGTATCATCTGGTATAAATTCAGTGGTTTCAATATACAAGAAAATTCTTTCTCCATATTGTGAATCAGTAACTATATTGATAGGTTCTTTAAAATCCATTAGTTCCAATATCCAATAAATCAATATATCTCAATAACCATATAAGCCTTGCAGAAAACAATCATAGTATTAGCAAAAAAGTTGCTATAATTTTCTATGGTAATATTGTCTGCAATTATATAACTTTCAAGTTTATTGATGTATTAACTAATAAAATATTTACCTTATATCATGAGGTCAGGTAAATTGTTTGAGGTATAATAATCTTAATTGTTCAGCAGGCGTTGTGGTTGCCGAGTCATGACCAGCAGCACAACTTGGTGCCAGGAACAGTCCTGAGCTGCTTTTTTTTCTTTCTTTTTTTTGCCTTAGTGCTGGTTAAATGCTAAGAATATGCTTTGCTTGACAACTTAGAAGCAATTAAATCAATTCTGTACATGAAGCAAGAAGCCCAGAACAAATGGGAAGGAGAACAAGCCTGAAGCTGCACAAGTTGCCATGCAACAGGGAACTTGACAGTGGGAGAAGGGTGTGAGTGAGCTTGGGAAATTTCCAAGTTGCCACATGTACTTAGCTCTGCTGTGGTGGGGGGCTTTACAAAAAAAAATGATCAATAGGTAAAAGCAAACAAAGTGGGCAGGGATGGGAGACTTTCTGGGCTGTAGACCAGTTAAGACTTTAATCCAGTATACCCAGTAGGTTTGGAGTTCGAATCCACATGGCACACCAGATGAAGAAGTATGCAAAATAAAAATCCCACACGGGCTGAGAATTGAGTATAGTAAAGGGTTATTTATTTAGGGGTAAACTCACAGATCACAATCCTCTGCAAGAATGGGGAACAGGAACTGAATCATGCCACAGGAAGGGAGGCCAGACACATGCTTTACATCATTATTTATAGTATAAGAGGCCATGTCCAAGTGGGTGAGTAACTTAAAGGCTACTGGCTGTAGAAATTCCTACAGCATACAATCGACATATTTGTTTTTAAACTGTCAGATAAATATAGTTCTCACCCCTCAACAAAGAATCTTCTTTTCCTAACAGAATAAGGTTATTATAGAAAACCACAAACCAATAAAATGCAGGATTGTGGAGTCCCACTTGAACTCATACATCTACTACACAATCTCTGTGCCTAAGGTTCTGGGATCATTATGGAAATTAGGGAAGAAAGATTTTAAGAGATGAGAAAATATTGAGTTTTTGTGGCATTGTTTCTCCTAGGAATGAAAGAACTACACTGGTAAAGTCTCAGCAACATGACTGCCTGATCCTGAGCTGAACAAGAACAATCACAATAGACGTGCTAACATGGATGAAGGAAAGTTAAGCTGGCCTTACTCTGACCCAAGAACTACAGGGAACAGGAATGCTGAGAGCAGGACAAATAGTCTTTATCAGGGAAGAGCACACCGGTTGGTCATCCATACCAAGTCATCAGTCTTGAGAACATAACATATCATATCAGCAGCATGATCCACACTGAGCTGGATTTCTTCTTTTCTCCTTTGCAATACGCAATTCAATATAATTACAATTTACTTCTGTTCTCAGTTTTGTCAAGAAAATCATTGTTAGGTCCAAAGCTGTTTCCCAAAACAGCAGTGCTATTGGCAATGTCCTGAATTGCAGTGGGCTCAGTCCAGGCTGGGCTCTGACTATGTAAACATAAGGATTGTTAGCATAATAAACAAAAGCCCAATCAGCCTCCTCAGAAACCATATGACATAGCAATCTATTTGTCAGGAAAAGGCACTATTTCCCTTATCTCCCCCTACAGCCAACTACACCCAAGAATATCTAGTTCCCAATAAACTCAAACAAGCCTGTAACAGATTGGAGGCCACTGCTAGCTCCCCAACTGTCCTAATTCACATACACCCTTAGATGCCCTTGCCCCCAGCCCCTGCCTGTCATTTTAAAAGAAGTTGTACAACTTTGAACTCCCACCAGCAGTGGAGGAGTATTGTCTTTATGCCATATCCTCTCCAGAATAAACTGTCATATTGAGTGAGGTAACCCAGACCCAGAAAGACAAAACTCATAAGTGACTTCTAGACATAAAGTAAAAAGAAAAAAAAAACTATCTGTAATTCCCAATCCCAGCCAACCTAGACAGCAAAGAGGACCCTAAAATCCATGATGTACATGGATCCATGGTGTACATGAATCTTCGTAAGAAGGATGAAAAGACAAGATCTGAGTAAATTGGGAGTGTGGGGGGTTAAGGGAGGTGGTAGGAGGGAAGGGAGAGGAAAGGAGGTATTTTCTCTTGGTGGCAAAATTGTTGAACCAGATGGAAAGACCAGAAGTTCAGAGATAGTTGGAACTTCCATAGTTAATTGAATCATCTAGGAGCTTTACTCAGTGTGGGAAAGACATGTATATATTTCATTTTAGTTAGTTTTCCTAACTAAAAGTCTTCCACAAAAGGATTCTGGTATCTGATGCATCTGCTTGTACTCTACAGGGTATCCTGAGAGTTAGATAACACGAATAGACAAGCTACAGACAAAACATCATCTTGTAGGTTGTGCATAGTGACCAATATTGAACTAGAAAGTAAATTGACAAATCAACAAACCAAAATACAGCTATAGCTTAAACCACACTAATGATCAAGAAGACCAATTAGAGGTGTGGATTTTTTTTTTAAATATATCAAATGAAGAATCAGGACAAAATTTTCACTAACACATATGATAGCCTTAAAGGGTATCTTATAGCAACTCAAGTATAAAATTAATAAGATAAACTGGGCAATGAGTGAGGGTAAAAGGATTTTGAATGGATAAGGACATACTTCAAAGAGAATAAAGATACCACAGCATAATTAAAGTTCACCTTATGTGCTATTAAAAAGAAAGTGTAAAATCTTATGATATTAATAGGATATGTAATATGAAGGATGAGTTTGAAATTCCACCCTGGCTTTCAGATAAAAATGTTCCTGAAAAAGTGTATTGGAAAGGAAGATGAGCTTATAGAAAAATACAATGTAATGAGTATATTTAATTGACGTGTCTTTAAGGCCTGGATGAAGTGACAGTAACATTTGCTAGATGTCTTACTTGTATTAATAGTTTAAATTTTTAAATTAAAATACTTTATTTTTTAGACTATCTCTTCTATTTCCATGTGTTATAAATGCTGTTTTATAGAGGACATGTTATTTCACTTTCTCCAAATAGTAAATGTAAAATTTTCTAGTTCTGTATAATTTATTGATTAGTTCTGTTTTGCTAAGGGTTACTTAACTTTTATACATCTTAATTTTATGACATTAGTTTATTTTAAAGATGTTTTCCATGGTCTTAATACTTTTACTTAGAAATTCATAAGAATCTATTGAGAATAGTTTACTAACAAATACCATTGTGACCATATCTTGTTTTATTCTAATTATTATTATTGCTTACTGGCTAAACTGAATGCCTGTGTACATATTAGCATGGATATACTCAGTTAAATAGCAGTTTCTGTTTTGCTAAGTGTAGAAGGAGGCTGCTCATTTGTTCCCTGCTGTGTACACCCAAAATAATCACACAGAAACTGTATTAATTAAATCACTGCTTGGTATATTTGTTCGAGCTACTTATTGACTAGCTAGTATATCTTCATTTAACCCATTTCTATTAATCTGTGTATTGTTATGTGTCTGTGGCTTACCCACAAGTTTCCAGTTTGTCTGTCCCCTGCAGTGGCTATATGGTGTCAATTCCAGCTTCTTTCTTCCAGCATTCAGTTTTGTTTTCCCTACCTAGCTCGACTCTACCCTATCACAGACCAAGACAGCATCTTTATTCACTGTTCACTAAAAGCAACACATAGAGAAGGACTTAGTACACTAGTGCTGGGGAACCTTCTTCAGCCAATGGCCTTTGAGAGGTTGAACCATGTTGGGCATGGCTTGGCACCAAAAAATGTGCACTCACACACCCGCTCTCTCTCTCTTCTCTCGCCTGACTTGGTTTGGTTCTTGTTGCTCATTTTTGCAGAGGACTGTGATCTGTGAGTCCCCCTAAATAAAATCGCTTCATTATACTCAATTCTGAGCTATTGTGGGGCTATTTTATTTGTGTTCTCCTACATCTGGTACCCAACTTGAGATGTGAACCCACACCTACAAGGACCAGGATGCTTTCTGAGCATAGAGAAAAATGATGTATGAGGAGTCATATGGTATGGGAAAAAAGATCAGAAAATCTCTGCTTTTCTCCATAGTTATTTTTGCCTCTATTATACCTTTCATTGAATATTTGTCCACATAAATATTGTTCAAGTTTTTCATAATGAACAATAAATTTTTCTACAGCAATCTTTGAAGTTTCTTGGAATTAGATGGGGTTTCACAAGTGATGTCATGGTGCTCAGAGCACTACTTTAAGACTGATTTTGGGTAACAGCTGCTCAAGTTGGCTCCAAATTTGCTAGCTGAACTGGTATATCTTCTTACAATGTTCTGGCCAGAACTTCAAATAAAAACTTCAGAAAAACCCTACTGACCACTCAGAGACTATTTATAATTGTACCAGACAGTAATCTTGATATTTAACCATCATTTTAGTTTTACAGGATCCTATAGAAAGAACTTAATCCCCAATGACAGCTGGAAGTAATTCTAGAAGCTGACTTTCCTTCTCACAACAAAGTTAGTCCTCACTGTTAGGGACATCAATTAGGGATTAATTATAAATGGTATAAGGTTGGGGGTTGGGGTGAAAATTATGAAAGCTGAGGGATATCTTTAAAAAAAGAGAAATTGGATGGGATAATAGATTAGTGTGAGCTTACTAGCTTACTCACACTAATAATAATAGTGAATAATATAGTGGATACTTGTGAGCTATTATTTATAGGCAATTTAAATTTGTATAGATTCAAATTATATTGAATATGTGCATTTTCTGCTTACAGTATTTGTATACCTAAGAAAAGTTATTGTATAATTTTATGTGCATGTTTGTTTCTGCCTCAACTTAAGACTTCTTGTATATAGATACAATTTCAGGTATATTTATCATATTGTACTATTCATTTATACCTCTGATCAAGAAACTT
The DNA here is from genome assembly GCF_982192425.1 of Myodes glareolus. NCBI lineage: Eukaryota > Metazoa > Chordata > Mammalia > Rodentia > Cricetidae > Myodes > Myodes glareolus. The sequence goes on from NC_142028.1 coordinate 13,284,192, forward strand.
TTACATTGTTTACATTTTGAGGTCATTGTCCTTATTTGTTGCACAGTTACTTAAAGATTGCTTATTATTGTAATATAAAGTCTTAGTCTTTAAGCTCTACAAGTAATAAGTATTATATGTCAATAGTTAGTCATCCATGTTTGTCATACTTATAACCAGACTAATAAGGTTTTTTATATACATATAGATTGTATGCTGCATAGAGAGGTAATGTTTAACCACTTCAAATAGCAATAGAATATGGCATTTAAATAATATAGGGTTCTGCTGACTTGAAACATGATTGCTCCTGGAATTACCATTCTATTACTGAGAGAATATTGGGCACCAAAGACAATACATTTGGAGCTTATTTTCTTCTTGACAAAACTGTCCTTTGGGCAAAGAACTGCCCATGCCTCAACCACTGACAAAGTGCATATTATCTGGGCTGGACAAGCAGGACACACACACAAACAAAAGACTAACAAACCTTGTCAAGACAGGGTAACACAGTTTGAAAATGTTCCTTCCTTTGAAGGTTGTCTGTCAGTAACTATAGAACTTAGCCAAAGTTGGTTGCTCCAATGTTCCCGATGCGACTTTGGGTGACTGCCCAGGTAGCCAGTTGTCTCTGTTATTTATTGAACATTTTGGAAGTTGCTTGATTGCACTTCCTATCTACTCAAGTAATATTATCTTTCTTCTCAGGTCTTCAATGGTGTTGAAGACTACACAGCCTTAGTGACTTTCCTTTCCTGACTTTTCCAAGCCATTTCTAATGTACGACTTAGACTCCTTAGAATAGAATAATTTATTATAGCCTTTATATATGTTTTTTGCTTAATATTGTTAATGATGATTGAAATTCTAATTTTCATATTTAATATCTTTTCTTATTGTATATAGTTTTGTATTGGGCTTGGAACTCTTTGTTTTTAGACGAAAGGGGTAGATGCTTGGGAGCCTCCTTCAACCAAGGGCCTTTAAAATGCTGGACCAGGTTGGATGTGGCTTGGGTATCAAAAATTTGCATGCTCACATGCTCTCTCTCTCTCTTGTGTTCTCTCTCTCTCTCTCTCTCTCTCTCTCTCTCTCTCTCTCTCTCTCTGTCTCTCCTCTCTTGTTTGACTGCTGAATTTGGTCCCTGTTGCCCACTCATGTAGAGGACTGTGATCAATGAGTCCACACTAAAAAAGAACCCTTCACTATACTCAATTATGAGCTAGTGTGGAATTATTTTATTTGTGTTTTCCTACAGCTAAGATTTCTTACCTTATAGAAAACAGCAGAAGTTATAATGATTATTAAAGAATAAAATATGAATCCTTATGTTGATCTAAACTTCCCTTAAAGATATTCGATCATAAATATGTTCTTCATGAAAATTTTATGTTTTTATGTTTTAATAGTAATATTTATTTAATATTTATTTATATACGGCATATATTTGTATATACTTATTTATATGTATATATTTATTGTGTATTTATATAATCATATTTATTTGATTACTCATTATATATACATATATATTTAATTTTGTGCATATTTATTCTTGAAAAAATTCGGCTCTTAACATCTGTCACTGATATACCTCTCCAGATATCTTCAGTTCTTAATACTGAAGAAATTAATGAGGGCTATATATGCTTAAATCGTTGCTGAAATGCAGGAGAATGCAGGAGAATTGTCTGTATTCTGTCAATCATATTTTAAATAAACGCTGATTGGCCAGGCAGGAAGTGTAGGTGGGTCAACCAGGCAGGAAGTAGAGGCAGAGCAATGAGAACAGGAGCAATGAGAAGAAGGAAGCTCGCTCTGCATTCCTACCCAGATCACCAAAGAAGCCCGATGTGACCTGCCCCACCAAAAATGGGCCAATCAGTTTATCATTAATGCAGATTCTTTGTGTGATTTTCTTTGTGGCTAAACAGCTGCAGTAACTGGGCAGGAAAGAAATACACATGTTACAGTACCTTTTTCTGATCTAGTTGCAGTATATTTTTCTAATATTATTTCTGATTATTTGTCTTTCATTTTGTTGTTCTTAGACAAGAGTTTACTATGTAGCCCACATTATTTAATTTATAATGTCTAGTCTAGACTAGTCTCCAATGTCTTCCACAACCTCCTGAATGCTGACTTCACCTGGATGCTCTGAGAACCCAGTTTGATTAAAAATTCTTAATATCTCATTTTCCTGACATATAAGATGGATACAAGTTTGCTGTGCTTATAAATGTCTATTTCTTGTCACAATTGGGTATTCATATATTTTCTGTTCAGAGGAGAAGAATGTAGAAAAATCGTAGTGACTAAATGGGTATTTTCAATCAAGGTTTAATTCAAGAAATTATTCTTAATTCATGATAATGGAATTTTTAATCTCCTTCCTAGTAAATTGGGCTTATTAAGCTTATTTCAGAAGGTTAACTGAAGGGGGGCTCACTTCTGCAGTTTTGAGATGGCTATCTTCCTATAAGTCTTTTGATGTACCTCCTTATTCAATACAGTCCACTGCAGAAGTACAGGGACACCCTGACATTAGCCAGTGGGCTGCAGAATATATTGAAATACCTGAGAGTAGCTAGTATGTAGCTTCATGGTGTGGAGGCTGTGAGAACAGTTGCGTTCATCCCTGCTATGGTTGTTATCACACATAGTTGAGCCTCAGTTACCTGCTTGTAATGACTTGGTCACATAAGAGAATCTTTGCAATGGCAAATAAACATTTTTGTAGCATATTCTATGGTATTTTTTGAATTATCCATTGTATTCAGAAAAGGAGAGGATGTGATCAGGGGACTAACTTGATGTTTCTTATGGATGAAGGTGTAAAGAAACAATTGTAAAGAAACAACTGATAGAAACTATGTCTTTTGGTTCTTGTTTTTGTTTTCTTACTCATGATCTATTGAATTGTGGTGGGATAATCCTTCTGTATATTGTAAATATGTATTGTGCCCATTGCTTAATATAGAAACTGATTTGGTCTATAACAAGGCAGAAGAAAACAAGGTAGAAAAACCAAAGGAGATACAGGGAGAAAGAAGGGCCAGTGAGAGTCAGCCTCCCAAGAAGCAAGAGCCAACAGACTGATAAAGTCACAGTCACATGACAATACATAGATGAGTAGAAATGGGTTAATTGAAATGTAAGAGATAGTTAATAATAAACCCCCAACTATAGGCCAAACATACTGTATTTGATATGAAGCCTCTGAGTGATTATTTAGAAGTGGCTGTGGGACAGGGCAGGACAATGAAGCCTCTGTTTACATTAAGCCTGGCTAACCTCTTCCTAAGTAACCATTTTTTTCCTCCTGAATTACAAGATCAATTGGTAATCATAGGTTGTTTCTGTTCCTAGTAGCCCTCTTGCAATTAAAAAATTTTCAACTCATGGGTAGAGTAAAAGAACAAAGGAGAGCGTAGGCAAGGAATATACTTCCCCTAAATACCTACATCACTGAGAAAGTCCCACATCAGCATGGATGACTACCACCCCAGATCTGTATAAACAAAAGAACAACTTCAATCAATCTTTCACCTACATACCCTCATATCTCATAAGATTGTATTTAGGGAGTTACCAATTTATAAGTAACTTCTCACCTGTGTACCTGTCTATTAATTAAGTCTATTAATTGACAAAGTTGACAAAAATGTGATTTCTTCATTTGTTGTTGGTGTCCTATCTAAGAATAGACATAGTTTCACATGTACTCAAGTAAAGCAAAGCAGCTTAAAGACTATGTCTCCATCCCATGCCTTATTGAGACTTACCACAATCTTTCACTAATTTTTTTTATTTCATAAACTATTTCACCATTCTTCATCTCAGGTTTGTGAGTTTTTGATAACTAAGGAAAGGTGCCCTTCTTACTACATTATTTTAACTAACCATAATGTTGCATGAGGAGTGTGGCCCTTTGTTCCCTCCAGGACACCCGGGTAGCTTAACCCCTGAAATAATCACACAGAAATTGTATTCATTTAAACACTGCCTGGCCCATTATCTCTAGCCTCTTATTTGCTAACTCTCACATCTTGATTTAATCCATTTCTGTTAATCTGTATATTACCACGAGGTCGTGGCTTACCGGAAAAGATTCAGCATGTCTGACTCTGGTAGCATCATGGTGGTTCTCTTACTCTGCTTTCTTTCTCCCAGAATTCAGTTTTGTCTGCTCCACCTACCTAAGTTCTGCCCTATCTAAAGGCCAAGGCAGTTTCTTTATTCAACCAATGAAAGCAACACATAAACAGAAGGACCTGTTATACCACATAGTATTTCCTGATATTTCTAGAATATGAACAAAGAAGCAAGGACCACGAGGGGTTGTTCCACCCACTGAGACAGTGTGCCTGAGCTAATAGGAGCTCACTAAATCCAGCTGGACTGGGACTGAATGAGCATGGGATCAAACCAGACCCTCTGAACATGACTGACAATTGAGGGAGACAGAGAAGTCAATGATAATGACTCTGGGATTTGTCTCTACTGCATGTACTGGCTTTTTTGGATCCTATTCTATTTGGATGCTCACCTTCCTAAGTCTGGATGGAGAGGGAAGGGCCTTGGACTTCCCACAAGGCAGGGTACCCTGCCCTCCCTTAGAACTGGAGGGGGAAGGGAAAGGGGGAGCGGGGGAGTGGGAGGGAACTGGGAGGAGGGAAGAAAGTAAAAATTTTGAATGGTATTATTTATAAAGTAATAAAAATTATTAGAAAAAAGATGTGCCCTTCTTACTACATTATTTGCACTAACCATAGTATTTCCTGATATTTCTATACTGCTGTTATCTCCGTCTTTGGCTGTCTAGGTGGCCAATGATGTGTCCTATTTTCAAGTGCATTCACTTTAACAGGAAGTGATTGACATGTTCCCTATGTCAGAACTGATTGAATCTACAAAATTTGATTTTCTAACTTTATTTTTAGCTCTGCAGTCTTGAAATCTCTTTAACTATCACAACATTTAACTGATTTCCATTAAAAATTTCAGTCTTGAAGACTTCTGCCTATACAAAGTGAAATTCAAATTTTATTATTTTCTTTTTCCCATACCATGGCTTGATATTAAATATGGAATTGTACTAAACTTATTTTTTTGGTCATTCAAACTCTATCTGCTTCTTACTTTATATTTGTAAAACCCCTTGAGTATCACTCTCTCCTCCTGCCTTGTATAGCATACCTACTAAATTGCCTCAGGGGCCCTGGGTTCTACAGTCTTCTCTACTGTTTTTCTTTTGTAAACATCATGTTTCAGTCTAAAATACCCTTACATTCTGTTAAAAAACCGGCTTTTCCAGATAGCACATTTTTTTTGAGAACTAATTTGGACATTTTTGTTTTTTATGAGCTGTTCTTTCTTATTTAATTTCTCTCATTTCAAGTAAGATTGATTATCCTTACTTTGATGTGGATCATGGGTAAATAAAATATTCCTGTATTTAAAGATTGAAAGATCTTCTAAAATATTTGATATTAGGATATCTTGGCTCAATGGCTTCTTATAGTAAATGCCAGGTGTTAAATTTTTAAGTCACAAAATATATTATTCATAGTTACAGATCTTCCAACATCCAGGATCAAATCACTGAGTGATTAGCTCTATAAGAACACGTCAATCATCTTTCATACACAGATTTTTTTTGTCTTTAATTCCGTTGTTTGAAAGAGTTGGTTAGCTCATAGTCTGTTTTATGAGTACAGTAATCTGTTTCAAATAAGTTCCACCTCCATAATTTACCCACCCTAAGTGCTATCCCTAAATGGCATCTCACTGAACATTACGTTTCAACACAAAATTAGTGAGGGACTGTTGCATGGCACTATCCTAGGTTCATGTGAGCACAAAACTTCTCATCTCAGATAAGGGACTGGCCACAGACCAAGGTAATAACAGCCCCAATGTCCAACTTGTTGAAACAATGATTTTGGAGGTCCTTATAGGAGCAGGGAAGAATCAAAGACAGTTCTAGCACTTAAATACCATCTCAGCATGTAACATGGCTCACAAAACTACAACCTGTGAGTTCCTTCCCTGAATTACAGGTAGTTGAGAATGTTAGAGAGTCTTATTTAGGCAGTTTGGCTGATCTGAGTCTCCTTAGCTGTCCTTACTGCTAATGTAACATCAGAGAGGGAGGACCTGGATCATCTGGTCAACTTCATTGACCTCCTAGGTTTAATGAATTGCTATTTATGAGTCCTAGAAAAAACTTCCTTTAAGAATTTTTGACTTTTTTTTAAATCTGAATATACGGAAGTAAACAAAAGATGAAAATTCAAAACAACCTTAGCAGCAAGAGGAGACTTTATTTAACTTTAGAGGAGCATCTCTAGACCCAGTGACTTTCAAGGGCAACATGATTTGTGTGAGTATTTGTAGCTAAGGCTAAGGAGTTAGTGGCAGAATCTCATTAGCAGAATAGGGGAAATGTTGTGGGATGCCCCTCTGTATGCTGTGAGTACGTTTTATTATCATTGGCTAATAAAGAAGCTTTTTTGTCCTATGGCAAGGCAGAATTTAGCTAGGTGGGAAAACTAAACTGAATGCGGGGAGAAAGAAGGTGGAGTCAGGTAGACACCATGTAGCTGCAGAAGGAGAAAGATACCATGTAGCCACCCAAGATATAAGAGGAAAATCACCACAAGCCTTGTGGTAAAATATAAAATAATAGAAATGGATAAATTTAAGATGTAATAGTTATTTAGGAATATGCCTGAGCCATTGGCCAAACAGTGTTGCAATTAATATAGTGTTGTGTGATTATTCAGGCCTGGGTGGCTGTAAAAGGAAAGCATGGTCTCTGTTTACAAATGGCACCCAAACATTTGGCAAGAATTTCTACATAAAGCCTGAGAAAGTTTTAAAAAAGAGAATTTTAGACAGGTAAGAACAGAGTCAAGTGCAGTTTCTTGGCAGCCATGTTTTCTCTGGTAGATTCTTTTTGCTGATGGCAAGCAGAGGTACAGTTCCTTTAAAAGAAGATTCCTGACAGTGTTAGTGGCAAAAACCTTGTAACTCTTTTAAGAGGCCATGCCACTAAACACTTGAATGGTGTTTATGAGCTGCTGGCAGGATGCTTCTTGCTGGTGGCATGGACCTAGAAATTCTGAGTTATGACCAAAAGCATAATTCTTGCCAGTACCTTTGCCATGAAACTAGACTCTCAGGAATCCAAGGAGTAGGGCAGACCCAGCATCCAAAGGCACATCTTTAATCCTAGCCAAACCAGTTAGCAAACTAAACTCACATGATCAGAAAAAGTAGAAAAATACGGTAAAGACAAATTCAGATGAAAAAACCCTCTCAGTTGTTTACAGTGTGTTTAAAAATGTATGTAGGCTTGGGAGAGATAAGAAAAATAATATAGAAAGTCATTTAAAAAGAAATAGAGTAGTTGGGTATTGTGGCACATGCCTTTAATCCCAGAACTTGGGAGGCAGAGGCAGGCAGATCTCTATGAATTTGAGACCAGATTGGTCTACAGAGTGAGCACCAGGACAGTCAAAGGTACACAGAGAAATTCTGTCTTAAAATCTAAATATTAAAAAATAAAAATAAAAGAAATAGAGTTTTATAAAGCATGGAAAGTTGGAAAATGCACAAGGAATCTGGAAACTGTATATCAATGTGTTGTGTTTGAATTGTTTGACTGCTGAGGAAGGAGCAAAAGTTACTAAAAGACATTTGATTATAAATGCTGCTGGATTAATCCAACTTATATATTTTGAAAATGCCTTGACTTCAAAGTTTAAGTCAAAAGATATTTTACCTTACAGGAGAGATTTTGCTATTTCCACAGGAAATGAGAGGATGTCGATTCATTCTGACTTAAGAAAAATCAGGTTTAATCAAGGAAGATCCCTCGAAAAATCTCTAATTAGAACACTTGGCCCAAATGATCCAACATTTCAAAACACCTCTGTTGCAGTTTCCTCTGAATTATCCATCCAGAATAGCCTCAGACTGCTGCTGAGATGATCCAGTATCACAGCATACTCTAGTCAGGACTTGACCATAATCCTAAATTTTCCTTGGGTTCTCATAAATTATCATCTTCCCCAATCAGAAGGAAATAGTCTAAAAACTATGCCCACATTCTAAAAAAAAATGGATTATAGATGTTTGTCTTTGTTTAGTGTGCTGATTACAAGTTTTTATGGACAGGTTTTATGATAAGGAAAAGAGCCAAACAAAGGAGATTAGATTCAGGGTCTTGTTTTGGAAAGAAAATATGGCAATGCTGTAGAATAATGCTCTTGTACTCTGTTAAAATTTGCCACTCATATTGGTTTGATAAATTGCTGATTGGCCAGTAGGCAGTCAGGAAGTGTAGGTGGGACAACCAGACAAAGATAATTCTGGGAAGAGGAAAGGAAGGACAAAATCACCAGTCAGATGCAGAGGAAGCAAGATGAGAAAGCCTCACTGAGAAAAGGTACCAAGTCATGTGGCTAAGCATAGATAAAAATTATGGGTTATTTAAGCTGTAAAAGCTTGTTAATAAAAGTCCTGATCTAACAGGCCAAACAATTTATAATTAATATAAGCCTCTGTGTGTTTCTTTGGTACTGAATAACTGAGGGACTGGGAGGGGCAGAAATTTTCATCCACAGGGAAGTAAGTGTTTTCTGAATGTTTTATTATTTGAAATTGCAGGGGGAGGGGAAAGTCTATTGGCTGTTTTTGTAAATGCTGGGTGTCTGAGATTGGGGTCACTGGCTCCTCTTTTGCAAACTCTAGTAATTTTATAACCAACTAGTTGACTTCACGGAACTTGGAGCCCTATTTAAGGTCACAGCTTAAAGAGAAAAAGAATTTTCTTTTAATCCTTCCAGAGTTTGACAACTCATTCCCCACCCCTTATGATTTCCTTAAAGCCATTCTTCTCCTAATAAACTGGTCTTCATGCATCCCAATTATGACAGTTTGAATGAGGACTGTCTCCCACAGTTTCATGTATTGGAATACTTGCTCCCTAGCTGGTGGCATTGTTTAGGGATGTTATGGAACCTTGATGGAGGATGTATGCCACAAGGGATAGGATTTGAAGGTTAACAGCTTTGCTCCACTTCCTGCTCTCTCTCTCTGCTTCCTGGATATGGATAGAATTGTGATCTGTTTGTTCTCTATGCTTGCTTCCAAGTTTTCTTCATCTGCAGCTTGATCATGTGAACTCTTCTTCTGAAACTGCCGGCCAAAGAACACTCCCTTCTCTGCTGTGGGACAATGGTTTGTACCTTGTCAATCATATTTTAATATTTTAATAAAGCGTTAATTGGACAGTAGCCAGGCAGGAAGTAGAGGCAGGGCAATGAGAACAGGAGAATTCCGGGGATAGGAAATATCAGTCTGCAGTTGTTACCCAGACAAAGAGGAAGCAAGATATGGACTGCCTTACCTAAAAAGGTACCAAGCCATGTGGCTAACACAGACAAGAATTATGGGCTGATGTAAGTTATAAGAATTAATAAAAATCCTGAGCTATAGGGTAAATCAGTTTATAATTAAAGTAGACCTCTGTGTGATTTCTTTGAGACTTAACGACTATGGATACCAGGTGGGACAGGGATCATGTGGGACAGGAAACCCCTGTCAACACTTATACATGTTTAAAAACAAAAGAATTTCTGGAGTCTTAAGGAGCCTTTATTTAGAAATTTCTGACTCCTAAGAAGCTTTAAAACAGTACAGAAAATGCTAACTTAGAGCAAATACTCAACATTGACAAAGATAGTCAGTCCTTCTCAGAGACAATACTAATCACACAATTAAACTTTTTAAAACATAATTTGTATTGATTCTTTGGGAATTTCACAACGTGCACCACAATTCCACTCATTTCCCAGTCCCTCCAAATCAAACCTTCACCTTTGTAGTGTTTCCCTCCCTAAAAAGAAATCTGAAAAAGAAGTAATAAAAATAAGAATAAAAATTTTAAAAAGTAGCAGTGTGATGATATTTTGTTGTGCTTTAACAAATAAAGCTTGACTGAGGATCAGATTGTGGAGTGAGCCACTACTTAGCCATAGAGGCCAGGCAGTGGGGCACACACCTTTAATCCCAGCACCTGGCAGATGGATCTCTGTGAGTTCAAGGCCACCCTGTGCTATACTAGATTGATCCAGTCTCAAAGAGAAACAGAGTCAGGAGGTGGTGGCTCACACATTTAATCCCAGTACTTGGGAGTCATGAGCCTTTACTCCTAACACTAGGGATGTGGAGGTAGGTAGGAACATGAGTGGGTGGAGACCGGAATATCAAGCAGCGGGAGGCAGGAACTCAGGGCATTCCATTTGAGGACTTTTAGTGACAGGATGCCCTATTCAGTTTGAGGCTTTCACAGAGGTAAGAGCTAATGGCTGGCTGCTCTGCTTCTCTGATTTTTCAACTCTCAACCCCTAATATCTGACTTCGTGTTTTTATTATTAAGACAAATTAGAAAATCCACAACATAGAAGGAAGACTATTAAGACAAACGAAAAAGAAACGAGCAAAACAAACAAACAAACAAACAACAAAGAAACAAAAAACCCATGTCCCTTCTCTCTTTCCTGCTCTCCAATGTCTCTTCTTCAATCATCTTAGTGACATTGGAAGTTGCATTATATCATTCAGTAAATCCTTTTGTCAAACAGCCTTGCTTGCAAATGTTCGTGTTGTTGTGGGTTGTTGGTCACATTCAAGACCTCTGGCTTCTGGCACATTAGTGATACTGGGCCTTTACTGAAACTCCTCTCAGATATTCTGCTGTTGCCTGGCATCATGAGCCATGGAGAATCTGAACTATAGTTTCGCAGGGCCAGTCCCTTCATGTGCTCCAACAGCTCATAGATAGGTAGATGCTATGGAGTGTCATTTCAAAGTGCTGGATGTGTATCTGGGTGGTAATTGACTTGGTCTGACCTAGGCTCTGGGATCACCATCCTCAGGTGAGGGGTGGGGCTAGCTTTCTCAAGTGTTTGTATATGGGGCACTCTTCTCTTAGGGACAGGACCAGCCCTCCAGTGTCCTGGTCATTAGGTCCATTATTTCAGGGCTGGTAAGTGTGGCATGTCAGCTCAGTATGGCCCCCATACTTTAACATGTGGTTCAACACATTGTTCACATGTGCCCCTGTGGTAACCTGTCAACAGACACGAACACAGACCCCAGCTGTGGAACGATCATGAACCCAGACATGACCATTAGCAGCAACTTTAGCCCGGATGTCACCATGGCTTTGGGTGGCAATGTAGGCCTCTCAGACAGCATGGGTCCAGCAGCAGCATGGTTCCCTGGACTCCAAATGACCCTAGGTGGTTGCCCAGATCCTGGGCAGTAGCATGGTCTCTAAGATAAAGAGCAACCACAGACCTCAACAAAGACCCTCAACCTAGACATGGCCTTACACTTTAAAGCTTTGCTACATATAAATTACTTGGTTGATTATCAGGATGCTTGTTAATTTCAACTGAATTCCATTGAGGATATAATCATTTTACCACAACTACTAAGATAAAAGATCACCTGTTTTTCTTTGAACAACCAGCATTATAGCTGAAATTTAAGAAATTTAGTGATTTAATGTAAATTGTTCTCCCCATATTTTATCTGTGTTTTTTTCTGTTTTTTTTTTTTTTTTTTGCAATTTCAGAGAAAATTACAACAGAGAAAACAACGTGGAATTTGAACTGACATGAGAATGATTTTTCCTCAGGACCTCAGGACCTCAGGACCTCAGGACATTTTCATCTTTACAATTCCTCAATGACGGCTGGCTTTTTGCCCTGTTTAGATACCTGCAGCCATTTATGTAAATGTGTTCTTCAGTATATGCATAAAGCACTTCTTAAATTAAAACTTCAAAACAGAATAGCGCAGCATCACATTGGACTTGTGTACAGTTTGGATGTTTTTAAAGGTGATAATATTCTTAGCTGTTTACCTGTGTCAGTGCGTATGTGAAAGTTTCTTTCAGTTTTTCATCTCATAGGTGTTAACCTTGATAGCCTTCCTGGCTGTACCACCTGTTCTGCACCTCTTCCCTGTCTTCTTGTTTGTAGTTTTACCTAATCTGCTTGCCAAAGACCAATACACATTTCTTCTCATTGAGTTTAGTTTAGTTTTTTTTCCTTTCTTATTTTCAACAAAGAAACTTTTTGAGAAAAGTTCAAACTAAAGATATGACTCCAGTGTCCTTAAGCCCTTTAGATTAACATCTCATAGCTTATCTTATCTTTGAGATTTCCTCCTTTCTTCCTTTCTTTCTTTCTTTCTTCCTTCCTTCCTTCCTTCCCTTCTTCCTTCCTTTCTTCCTTTCTCCCTTCCTTTCCTTCTTTCTTTCTTCCATTTTAAAAGATAACCATTGTAGCCAGGAAGTGGAAGAGCATGTCTTTAATCCTAACACTTGGGAGACAGAAGCTAGCAGATCTCCCTAGTTCAAGGCCAGCCAGGTCTATAAGACAAGTTCCAGGCCTGTTAGGATTACACAGAGAAAAACTTGTTTAAAAATCCCAATTTAAAAAAAAACAGACCTTTTTTCTCAACTTGTGAGCATTTTTCCATGTTTCTAAACCTCCTTGAGGTGATCATTAGTTTGTTATGCTTTTTGGCACCGTTTTCAGGATAAACACACAGTCTATTGTGTTATGTCACTTCATTCATGCACATTGTCATACAGCTGTTTGTCTTCCTACTTTTTCATTCTTTTCTGAAATGGATAGGATCTAGATTTAATTTATTTTGTATCTCTCTCTCTGTGTGTCCATGCATTCAAGTTAGTTGGGTATTTTTCCTATGGATGTGTAGAGTCCATACATCAATGTTGGATGTCTTTCTCTATCACCCCCCACCTTCTTTTTTATTTTTTATTTTGTTAAAGATCTCTTTGTTGAAGTAGCAGCTTGCCATTTCATCTGGACTTACTGGTCAACAAGGCTCCAGGATCTGTCCATTTCTACCCATCCTACACAGCCTATGCCAAGGCTACAGATGTACACCCATGCTAGATCTGCTTTTTATGTGGATTCTAGAAATTCAAACCCATGTTTTTATACTTATTCAGCAAGCACTTTACCAATTGACACATCTCTCCATCTCATGCCTTTCTTTTTTTTTATTTCCCTTACTATTTGAAGGGATCATTAGGCCAAACTACAAGTGGCACAAATGAAGAACCAATCTAGAGAAAATGTTAAACAGTACTGGATAGTACTGAGCACTACTCACCACATTGCTAAATAGTTAAAGTGCATTGATTATTTACAGATGACAAGACAATATCCGGGGCAAACTTTTGCTCATGTGAGCCTATGTAGTAGCCAGTTTTAAACAAAGTCCATCATCCAAAGAAACTCTCCTCACAACAAACTGGTCATAAAAGATCAACAATAATTAATGAATATTCTTATTTCTCTTCTAATTTTAGAAATTTATTTTGTGTAAAGACTATAGGTAAAGTAAAACAGTCAAAAAATGAGAGTAAATTTCACATTGATTTACGTTTAGTGGGCACAACTTGAACTTGTCACATAAAGATTTTGTTTGAGGTATTCACATCCACTATAGTAAGAAAGAGTTTTCACAAACATTAAGGAGTTTCTACCCATCATTATTACTGGAAGAGATCAGAATAAAATCATCTAACACACAGGGAGAAAGGAATATAAATCTTCCCCAAACAGGGAGTGGATAAAAAAAGGCAGCGATTAATACTTACTGAAAACAAAGAAAAAGGAAGGAAGGCACAGACAAATCTTTAAACTCAGACTTTTAGTAAATTTTCTGTTTAGTATCAATGGACTAAATATTCCACATTTTTACAAAGCATAGTGTACTGGAAAAAAATACCATATTTTGACCTGGTTGCACAAATAAATTTAAAACACAGACCTAAAATGAATGGATAAGCTGAGGCAAGGATTGCACACCTCTTTTGGGGTACAATCCTTGATAGTAAACCTGGGGTCTTATAAATGGATCTGCACACATTTACACACAGGCAACAATAAGAGACTCAATGGGGTTTTAAAAGCAGCAAAAACTTTCAAGAGGAAGGTTAGCGGGCTGTAGGGGAACAATTGGAGCAAAGGAAGTGAGGATGGGTTTGCCCAAAGCACATTATAAGCATATATTATATTCTAAAATAATTCAAAATGGCTGAGTGCCATAGGATTAACAAACACATCATGAAAATCATGCTTTTTAGTAAACATTGAAACTCTATCAACATGTCATATAAAAGCTGAGGCTCACATTTCTGATGGTGTGTTTCTCAGTCCAGCCACTGTAGAAAATAGATTGGCATTATTAAGTACATTTACAGCTATGAATGCCCTGTGACCCAGTAATTTCATTGTAAGTGTATACACTGCTAAAACTCATCACATTCAGATCTGGGTTCATGCACAAGAGCTCTAGGAGCATTGTGCTAGAAATCTAACAACTCAAACCCCCACCAACATTAGAATGGGAAATGAAGAATGGAGGATGCACGCAATAGAGTATTAAGCAACTAATGTGGAGAAAAGACCCTACAACCTCAAAGCTCATGTTCTACAAACACAATGTATAGAAAGAGGGGAAAAACATAAAACACTAGGAACATTAGGCTGTGGTTTTGTTTCTGTAAATATTCAAAAGAAACAGAAATCAAATTAGGAAACAGCTAGAAGGGTCAAAGCTGGCCTGCCACCTGTTCTGTCAATCATTCTGTTGGAATGCACACACTCATGCTTTCACACATTGTCCACAGTTTTGTTTCAGTGGTTGAGTTCTGTAAATGCGACAGACCTTATATGGGATGCAGAGTTTAAAATATTTGTAAATTGATATTTGCAGAAAATGTTTGTCAGTTCATGAAATAAAATGCTATATTTGGATGTATTATGTTCTAAAATATTAAAGCAATAACCAATATTAGAATAACATCTATGTATTAAGTTCTGTTGTCTGAAGGAATAAGTACATAGAAGATAATAGAAAAGTCTTTTTATTTTTCAAGGCTCTATTTAAGATTTATTTTAATTCTGTGTGTGTGTCTCTCTCTGTGTGTGTGTATGTGTGTATGTATGTGTGTGTGTGTGTTTGTGCACATGCATCTGTGTATGCATCCACATGTGCATAGAACAGCAGGGCCAGGAGTAGCCAGAACATGGGGTCAAAGCCCAAAGACTTAGATTTCAGGTGCTTTGAAGCCTTCAGTTATGGGTACTGGGAACCCAACACAAGCCAACCCCAAGAACAGTAGATGTTCTTAACTGCTGAAATAGCTTTCCTTCCCTCCAATGTTTTTTATTTTATTTTATTTTTTAAGATTATAACATAATCACATCATTCCTCCATTGTGATTCTTTCCTGTATTTTCACTTTATAAATTTTTATAAAATTTCTGAAATGTATATATTTTAATATGCATCTACTGTATGTACTTAGAAATTTAATTATCTGTTTGAGATACTGATATGGGAGTCCCCTCTGTGTGCTGTGATTATCATTAATGAATAAAGAAACTGCTTTGGACCTATAGCAGGGCAGAACTTAGCTAGACAGGGAAAACTAAGCTGAATGCTGGAAGGAAGAAGGGCAGAGTCAGAGAGACACCATGGAACCACCAGAGACAGACGATGAGAATTTTACCCAATAAGCCACAGCCTTGTGACCATACATAGATTAATGGAAATGAGTTAAATTAATGTAAGAGTTAGCCAATAAGAAGTTAGAGCTAATGGGTCAAGCAGTGATTTAAATAATATAGTTTCTGTGTGATTATTTCAGGTCTAAGCTAGCCAGGTGGCTGGGAACTAACAAGTAGGCCTTCTTCCAACAAATTGACATAAATATGACAAACTAAAATCTACTTAAAGACCTGAGAGTGCTTAATTATAGACAAAAAAAATACAAAGTTTAACACAGCATCTTGTTGTTTACTGGTGGTGTGCCGTAGCACCTTTAAGAGAGGTTTACCTGATTCAGTAATAGCAGGAAAGAATCTGCCATTTTGAAATGCTGACTTTGTGAGCCATCTTGCCTGGGCAAACTCTGACTCTTTCAGGGAGGAGGTCTGGTTACAGAGGATTTGAATGGGGTTTTTGAGCAAACTGATGCAGCTTGCTTAATGGCAAAGTGGACTGGCTGTGTACTTGAGAATGGGGCAATGTGCAGAGGCAGGAAGGGCTCTACCATGCTGGCAGCACTATATATATCAGATTGATGGTGCAGCTTAAGTTTGGACTGGGCAGTACAAGCAAAAAGTGCCGTATTTGCCATAGCAATGATGTAGCTTAAGTTTTTAAGAAGCACTTAGCATTTTAAGAAGTGCTCCTGGAAAGCAAAGAATTATAGATACACAGTAGGAATAACTCAGACATAAAAGACATATAAATGGGTCACACTGTTGGATAAATGTACGTAGACTTGGAAGAGAGAAGAAAGAGTACAGAGAGTTGGAAAAGAAGTAAATGGTTCAACAAAAGGGTGAAGTCTTTAAAGAGAAAGCACAGACAGTCATAGATTAAAGGAGTGAAGGAAATAAAACAAATATTCAAAAGTAATAGGGTAAAAACAAGACATGTAAAGATGAAATATACACAGAAAGTATGGATTATGTATATTATTGTGTTTATTTTGAATGTTTTGACTGTGAAGCAGATAAGTACAGAGAGCTATTTCATTGTACGGGCTGCTAAGCTAAACCATCATATGTCTTCTAAAGGTATCATGACGTCCAAATTGGGGTCTAAGGATATGTTGTTTTGGAAAAGAGATTCTTCTTTTGTTTTCACAGAAGATGAGAACCTGTGGATTGCTTCCAGACCAATATGGTTTGATGGAACAAGAGCCCCTAAAACATTGCTGTGAACACCCCCACAAAAAATACTTTGCCCATTAAACAGCAGGAAGCAGTTTGGAGAGAAATAACTTTGCCAATATTTCCAAATATTGTCCATAATTGTTTGTTTACATTTAAAGGGGGATATGATATAGATATAAATAATTTACATTGATATGGATCTTGGTTTATTGATATAAATTTATGATCAATTTTGCTATATGTATATGTATTTCTGATCTTGATTAAGGTATTGTGTTTTTTGTAGCATATTTAAAAATGTAATATAATTAAGAAATATAAGTTAATAGATACTCAATATAATAGTCAATCTTGTAGTCATGTTAGTTAGATTTTCTAGATGTAGAGCTATATTTCAGTTAGATAAGTATTCTTCAAATCTTTCTGAGACCTTCAGAATATGACATTTAAAATGTTTTAATAACTTGGGACTTTTTTCATGATAATGAGACACATCTGCTTCTGGCAGCACAAGTTACGTCAAGAGGAAGATTGGCATCCTCATGGAATTGGTTAGCTATTTGGGCAAGAAACTGCTCTTGCCTAGACTGATTAAGTGGACATGCAGAACCGACAGAGAAATGACTGCTGAATTGCCTAAAGGTGAGATGATTCTGTTTGGTTCCTGCTTCATGGAAGAGTCTGTGAGACATTCTGCAGGATACAGAAGAAAGTGACTGAACTATGTTTGAAATTTTCCACTTCATGGAAAAGTCTGCCAGATACTATGGGCCTGTAGGCTGAAGATGAATGCTCCAAAAGTACAGAAGAACTTTGGGTAACTGTCCGGGCAATGAGATGTCTCTGTAAATTCTAGAGTTTTAGAAGTTGCTTACAACACACTTCCTGTTTACTTAGGTAATATTTTATCCTTCTGGAGTCTTTGATGGAGTTGAAGAATAGAGTTATAGTTACAGTTTTCCTTAGTTATGATAAAAGATAAAGTAGATATAGATATTGTAACTATACTTCTTGTTTGATACCTGTTTTGTTATATGTAATTTTACTATGTTAAAGTTAAAGCATTTCTTTTTATTTAAACACAAAAGGGGAGGTGATGTGGGAGTCCCCTCTGTGTACTCTGAATACCATTAATGAGAAAAGAAATTGATTTGGACCTATAGCAGAACAGAACTTAGCTAGGCAGAGAAAACTAAGCTGAATGCTGGGAGAAAGAAGGGCAGAGTCATGGAAACACCATGGAGCCACTGGAGACAGGCGCTGGGAATTTTACCCAGTAGACCACAGCCTCATGCCAATACACAGATTAATGGAAATGGGTTAAATTAATACAAGAGTTAGTCAATAAGAATCTAGGGTTAATGGGCCAAACAGTAATTTAAATAATATAGTTTCTGTGTGATTATTTCAGGTCTAAGCCTGGGAACCAACAAGACACTGTCTCCTATAGCTCTAACTGCCTGATACTTACTGTATAGCCCAGAATAACCTTGAACTTCTGATCATTGTGCAACCAGCTCCTGAGTGCTGAGATTAGTTTTCCTATTTTAAAACAGGAAGCAGAGGCAGAAGAAATCTGGGAAGCTTGTGGACACACTAAGGTTTATTTAACTTGCTGTGTTTGGTCTATCATTGAGAAAAATCAGGACAGGAACTCACAGCCATAACCTGTCATAGGAAGAAAAGGGATGGCATATAGAAAGGAAATGCTGCCTATGGACTTATCGTCTATGGCTTATCCTGCCTTATTTCCTATATTGCCAAGACAATCTGCCCAGGGATAATATCACCACAGTGGGATGGACATTCCCACTATGATCATTAATTGAGGAAACGCCCTTCAGGATTGCCTATCAGCCGATCAAATGGAATAATTTACACAGTTGAAGTTCGCTCTTCCCAAGTCACTCTGGAGTGCCACCTGTCACCAGATTTTAGAGACAGAGTAATCCTGAGTGTCAGAAAGAATTAGTCCTTCAGACAGCTTAACTTCTGACTCCTAGAACTGTCAGAGAATGGATACTGGCTGCCTGGGACACTCTCCTTTGATAGACTGTCATCTCCCAGTGCTTCCTGCTGACTGAGCATAGGCCTTCCTTCATAACCATCAAAGCTGGTGAGCAGAAAAGGGTGGATAAGAGCTTCCCATAATGCACTGTATACCTGTCAGGAAAGAACCAATCACATTAAAAATTAGCCACATTAATGAGGGTGATAGCAAAGTGTTTTTTTGGTAAAAAATGAGACTAAAAATCTAATGCTGAAAATATAATAAAGTTTATCCAAGAGTTAGATTAATACTCTATGAAAAGCCATACTTTTATCATATATAAGAAAGAGTATTGAACACAACCTTGATATTTAACTTCATAAATCTTTATAATTTTGCTGTCTCAAGACTGTACATAATTAATGTAAGTAATTGTTTGTTGTTGATTGGCTGTTTAATAATGTCTGGTCTAATGCCACCAAAGTCAAAAGCTTGTAAAGAGATTTCATCGCTTATATATGGAATACTTTGTCTCTGGAAGGATAGAGAAAAGACTTGAGTCAAACATAAATTCACCAGATCTCAGCAGTTGAGCCTCAAAGAGTCAGTAGATAAGTGAGCACATGAGAGAGATTGTTTATACTTTTAGCATGGTATGGTTGCTTGATAAAACACTCTGAGTCCTACACCGGCTCCTGAGAGACCACTCCTTCTCTGACTTTTCAGCAACAGGAGAAGACACCCTCTCCAAAGTTTCACCTCTGGCCTTGAACAAACACTATCTGTTGATTAGAATATAGAAATTGTTTTATTTTGTTGTTTTTGTTTGCTTTATTTACTCTTTATGTAGCAGAAGAAAGGGATTCATTTGATATACTCATTGTATTATTCTGGAAGGCAAACCTAGATAAAATTTTAAGAAATCTATAATTCTGTGATTCCATTATTTAAATTCCAATTATAAAGATAGGCTCGATTAGGTAGAGAAATGTCATTTCCTGCCCTGGGCTACATAAGGAGTCCCTGTCCCAGGGAGAGTTGGAGCACAGGACTTTCTGCTCCAGGTCATACTCCTTTCAACTATATCCTGTTACTGACCTAACTAAGCTCTTTTTACATATTTAAATAATACATATATTAAAAGGGTAACTGCTCCTAGTATAGAATTTCATTTTCCACATCTTATAAATCAGACCACTCTTCATAGTCTCCTAAACAATAAGGAATTCTTCAGACCACAATACAGTACGTTCAATGTCATTGCAAATGTTTCTCGCTATAAAAGCAGGTGCACCGGTGTGAATACGTCGCTGTTGCATATTGCAGAGCCGAGCATCTCACAGTTAGGCTCTGCACTCAGAAATAAACAGCCATATGGCAGACAAACTTACTTTTTACGGCTGTACTCTATTTGTTTTAAAATAGAGCATCGCCACAAATCCTGAATATTAACAGTGCCCCATCTGGAGAAATGAAAGTTATGGGGATCTGCAAGCACACGTTTGCGTTCCCACAGATTTCCGAACCTCAAACTGCCACACAGGTTCCGGATCAGCCCAGTGTGGCTTCCCCATGCTTTCTGAGTGGCCCAATTAACAGTGAGAATAAAAGAAGAAAAGGCAGACAAAATTTAAAGTTGATTTCCTTGTATATAATGCTTGATTTTATCACATACAGTTCTTATAGGTTGTTAGACAGAGCCTGCATTGGACTGACCCAGGCCCTCTACATATATGTAGCTTGATCTGCTTGTGGGACTCCTAACAATGTGAGCAGGGGCTGTTCCAAACACTTTTTCTGCCTCTTGGGAATGTAATCCCTGTACTGGATTGCTTTGTCCAGACTTAATACAAGGGGAGGCACTTAGCCTTATTGCAACTTGAAATACCATGCTTTGTTGATACGCATGAAAAGTTTGACCCTTCTTGAACAAAATCAGAGGAGTGGATTGAGAAGGGGCATGAAGGAGGGGGAGGGAATGGGAGGAAAAGAGGGCAGGGGAACTGAAATTGGTTGTAAAATAAATAAATTAAATAAAATGAAGAAAAAAGATGTTGGTAACACCCAACTTTATGAATCATGTGGCTTTGCCTAGCATAGGTCAGCAAAAGTGGACACTGACTATGTATCTATTTGCTTGGTTGTGTCTATCAGACTTACTGAGAGACCCATCTACCAAGAAACCAATTCCCTGAAAGCCTAACCCACTAACAGCAAATCTTTAAAAAGAACAATCCACTGACCAATCTCTGTTAAAAGCTGATTTATCACCTCATTGTCATTATTTACAGGTGGTGGGCTCTGAAAAACCAAACACAGGAATTCAGTATGCTAAGAAGTCAGATGGTTCCTATAATGGCCTAGGCAGAAAGATAGTTATCTTTTCTCTGTTGATAGAATAATGAATTTATAATACATTTTGCCCCCAGATTAAGACAAGTGGGAAGATTCATTGCAGAGGGGAATCTTTCCATCTGAGAAGTCATGGAAGTAGAACAATTTTAACTTTTCCTTTTATTGATTGTAGCCAATGAATATTATATTACTTAAATATCTATGATACAGTGATAACTGCTATGTATTGCAAGTACATGTCCTTAGGACATGTTTAGCTGGACTGGGCATAGTTAGTAAAGTGCTTTTGCAGAAAAACTCAAAATTTGAATTTGTCTCCATCATAGTAAAGACACCTAATACTGGCCTATAGTCGACACATGCGCGCGCCCACACACATAGAGAAAGAGAGAGAAAGGAAGAGAGAGAGAGAGAGAGAGAGAGAGAGAGAGAGAGAGAGAGAGAGAGAGAGATTTATTACTAGTTAACTTAGGTGTTTAGGTTATTCTTATCCATCCTTTAAACTGTTAGTATTCTTGGTAGACTAGACTTTGGCTTATGTTCCTCATTGTTGAATTAATTCTTCTACGTAAAAATCATTTGAGTATTACAATCCAAACAACCATCCTTAAACAGAGGACCAGAGGACCATATATCACAAGACACATTTTCTAACTCATTTTTATCACTTCACTCTCTGTTTTTCTCTTGTACATCTCATGGTTCTCCATGTCTTATTAGTAGTTTGAATTTTAAAATTAGACACTAGAAAAGCTTGTGTATATATTTTCGATAATGGCAGTCAACATTTCTAGGTACAGAAAGCTGGCTGGCGGCCTCCGTGAAAGGTTAAGTGATGTCCCTGGATTTCTGCTGATAAAACTTTACAGTATCACTTTGGAAAATAACACTGAAAAGAGCTCTTTAAGAAAGGCTTAAAGTGCAAATCTGTGGGCTTTCTCGGTTTTAGCAGGTTAATTCTAGAGTTAGTGCTCCCTTGTGGTATCTTAGCATTTTAGCATGTTAAAGATAAAACACATTTAATGATCACAGGAGAGAACGCAATTACCAAAGCAAGCTCATTTGCTTTCTCCTCCTGGTCTATGGTTTAGCTGGAAAACTGAAGTAAACATCTGTGTGCATTGTGCAATCAGAAAGGTATGAAAACTGATTCTTTTAGATGACATGATTCCAGTTCCAACTAGATAGTCATAAACAGCATTAGACATCATTTCCAGTTTTGAGTGCTTCTTCTCTGTGTGTACTGGATCATTTGAATAAAACCTGAAATGACTCATCCAATTTAATTTTATTGACAATTTAAATTATATATTTTAGAAGAATTGTCTTCTACATTGTCAACATCATGGTGGTAGCTATGCTAAAACCTTATTAATTAGATCCCCAAATTTCTATCTGTCTTAACTCACTATTTACCCATATAAACAAAGACAAGGAACTGTTTTTGTTTGTTTATTTGTCAAATAACAACATTCCATGTCCTCATACTTGATTATTGAAAGTCAAGAAATTAAAATAAACTTAATTTAAAACCCCAGCATAAAACCATGGAAAACCTATTGGAAAGATGCACTCTAGAAAAACACAGTAGGAACTCTTGGGTTTAGAAGATCCATTGCCAGACATCTGTTATGCCTATATTTAGAAGACAGATGAAAATTATTTTAGGTTGAGCTGGTGGATAAATGATTTGTGTTTGAATCATTAAAACCTGAGTTTGATCCTCAGAACCCACATAAAGTTAGTTGTGTAGGTGTAGATAGGAAAAATTCTAGATAACTCCAGACCAACTAACCTAGTATACACAACATTTTACAATAAGAGACCCTGCCTCACACAAGATACATTATGAGGACCAAACTCTGAGGTTGGTCTATGACCTTTACATGTGTGTACCCCGTAGCAGTATACTTTACATAATACAGCAAACAGCCAACCCCCAAAGCAGTGAGGGGAGTGATGAAGACTGAGGTTGAATGTCTACAGTACTGAGGGTCGTTTCCAGCAGTTATTTTTCTATGAAAATTTGAATCATCCTGAGTGTTTTAAGAACAGTGTATAAGTATGATGTTTATAGTGTGTGAATTTAAACTAGAAAACAATTTTAGAATGGAACTCAGAATTACTTTACGGTTATGATTTCAGTGATTTCTAAAGACCTAGGCAGTGGTTTGAAAGGAAATAATTTATGATATTTTAAAAGTAGAGTAATATAAAATTCTGCCAGAGCTGATTCTAATGCCATGATTTAATTAATGTTCAATACTTGGAAATGCTGACTTACTATAAATTCTAATAGTTCAGAGAAACTGGTTTACAAATAATGATCTAACATTCTTCAAATAAGCAATTTCCAGAAGTGTTTCTTAGATAATACAAGTAGCAGGCTTACTACATATCTAATGTAAACAATTACAAAGGAAAAAAATTAAAAAGCAAATGGGAGAGAAAAAATTAAAGAAAAGTAGTCAAGATTTAGTCATTTATTCCTAATTAGAAAAGATACTGCAAATTTATCCCTTGCTAATAATCCCATCCAACAAACAGACACATTTCCCACCACTTCTCGGTGTATAGCCAAGGTCCAAGGTGTTCATAAATGTTATATTAGGAGTCTTTTTGCTTTATAATGCAAACCATGACGGTGACCCAAAGGAAGAATATACAACAGTTTTCTGTTGGAGATTCAGTCCCTTTCATTCTTTTGATGTTCTTTCTTACTTTCGGGAAAAGAGCAAAGGGAGTTCGGGTTTGTGGCCCATTCCCCTGTTGTCCTTCATTCCGCAGTCACTGAAGGCTCTGGGAAACCTTTACCGCTCACTGGAGCACGAAGATACAGCTCACTGGCTTTCATCAGCAACTTCTCTGCTCTAGGAAAGTTTCTAACAGAGAGCCATGTGCCTTATTATACAGTCTGTTCTTTCCACACACCATGGACTGGCATGAAACAAGGACTAGCACAAAGGGTTCTCCACCAGTGAGATCCTCAAGTGAGTTCTTTGTTCTTTGCAGCATTGAGGAACTGGTGAACTGAGTGAGTCTCTGTGGATCAGGAGAACTTGTGGATCAGAGGGTTTCTGTGGCCCTGATAACCTCCTTCCCTATTTCACTCACTCAGAGGAACAACTGTGGATTTGAGTCAGCATCTTCATGAGCAAGCTTTCTGGTTTAAACTCCATGCATCAGATGACTTCTCAGGACAAGTGGAAAATGAATTACACTGTTATTTATTATTGTTTGCTGTGTTTTATTTTCTTTTTTAGCTTATACATAATATTACATGTATTAAAAATATATTTCTAATATACATATGTGTGTTTATGTATGTATGCATGTATGTATGTATGATACTTTTACTGAGACTTTTAGAAATGAATTTGGAAAATAACAATATTAAAATTTCACCAATATATCCAGACATATGCACATAAAGATAAACACATATAAACATAAAATCAATTCATCAACTATTCAATCAATAAGTCAACAAGGAAACAAATACAACTTCAGGTACAGTTTTGATAAAACATGAAGCAAAACTGTCTTGGGAGGAATATATGATTAAGCTTCTTACTCAGGAAGGGGATTACTACTAATGTTTAATAAAAAGTGATATGTGTTTCAGAAAACATTCACATTTCAAAACGAAAAGGAATATAAGCCCAATGTATTAAGAATTAGAAGTTCAGGAACACTAATAACTAAAACAGGCTTCAACAGTGGAATCTCACTTACAACTCTAATAACTGCTTGTTATAGATTTTATGAAACTTTAACATATAGATATTAGATGGCTTTCAATTTGCAAAGCTTATTTATTTAAAAATTAATAAATCATATGGATTCTGCAATAAGGACACAAGAGTGATAAGGAAAATTGGGCAGAATCTTTAAATCTAAGACTTAAAATATAAAGCAAAACCCCAAACCTTCTATGTTTCAGATATTAGTTTCAAGGAGATATAAAATAAACAAACGAGCAGAGAAATCAGTTGATGACAAACATACATTATGATAAGGACAATAAAGACAGTTAAGGGTGTGAAAGACAGGCTAATTAAAATCACCATCTAAACAAAACATTAAGATATAAACCACAAAGATGCTCTGGGAAGAGGTCCGGGGGCAAAGTGATGGTCAAAGGACAGGTTAGAGTCCAGAGATAAAGGGAGTGTCAGTGCTGGACTCTGAGGCTGTATTCCTTGCAATATAGTCAGAATAGCCACAGGAAGAACAGAGCATTTCATGCTGCTTGGTCAGAAAAGTGTGTTAGACACTACATGATAGCATGTCATAGAGGTCAATGACAGGATTTGCTCTGTTGCCTTGTTTGTGGCTGTTGGGATGTCCAATTATGTGCAAGCTTCTATAGGCTGTATTGGAATTAGGTTGGGAACACATTCTTATTAGTTGAAGGACAGATACAGGATCGTCAGGAAGGTGTTGAGCAACATGGGAGACCAGGATGATGAGATTATTATGCTAAGGAAACAATTAAAAGGAAAAAACTGAACAGTAGAAAATGAATCCTGTCAAAGGGACCAATTCAGAGTCACTGAGCATACTAAGAATACTAAGAATAGTATTAAGAAGTAGCACCTCCATTTAGTCTCAGATGTTTCCATCCTGATGGGAAATGCAGTGCTTACTACAACGGATCATCTTAATGTCCCCTTAGACTCAAACAGTAAGCAATATACATGCTTATCTTCCCATTATTTAACTCTAGAATAATATAAGTGGCATTTGATGTCTGTTCATTCATAGTAACAATGATAATAACCCATGTTGCAAAATGTATCTTTCTGCTATTTAAATTATTTATTCAATGTGAATAAGAGCTTTGTCTGTATGTACATCCTTTCACCATGAGCATACCTAGAGCTTGCCAAATCCAGTAGTGAAGGTTAGATCACTTGAAACTGGAATTACAAATAGTTAGGAGCCATCATGTGAGTTTCAGGAATCAAATTTCTGGAAGAGCAGTCAGTGCACTTAAACACTAAGCCATCTCGCAAGCTCCCATTTGTCATTTTTGATGACTTAATTATATTTCTTTACAGAACTATATAATTATGTGCTTCTCTGGTTATCAATTATCACATGTATAAGCTCTTAGCTACTATGAGTAGTGGTAGTAGGGCATATGTCTTCTTGTCTTTTCTATACTTTTAGAAGTGACATATCTGGGTTTATATGGTAACTCTATGGGGACCACCCTAAGGGTTTCAGTTCTCTGCTGAAAATGTAAAATGGTTTTTACAACTTTCTTTTTTTACAAATTTATTTACAACTTCAATATATGATGTATTTGTAGTATTATCTTTTTGCTGATATTCCTTGTTATTTCATTTAGAGGATGGTTTCTTTAGCTCTTTGAGTATTATAGAGGATGGCAGATGTGAATGAAATATTGCCAAATAATCCCAAAATATATTTTTTATTGAACCATTTGTTAGTTTGGATGAATAAGTTGTACTCCATTGTTTCTTCTAAAGTTTTATAATGCTTTATTAAATGCTAGGCAATTTTAATGTGTTAATATAATAATATGGAAATTAGACTCATCCATCTCATCAAAATTTCATTTTGTCTCTTTGAAAATCAGTTAGCCATTATACACTTACATGGGAAAGATGAAGCACTTGAGAGATAAGTAATACTGAGTTATGTATTGTCTAGAGATGTGGACGTCTTAGAGTTTATTATTATACACATGGTAAATAGACAGACAGATAAGGTCAGTTAGAAAAGAGTCTACTGAGAATGGAGAGTGGGTCTAAGGAGAGTTTATGATAGTCCTACATGTGGAAGTAGGAGCAAAGCCAGCAGAGTATGGAACCAGAAGCCAGATTCAGGAAAAGCTAGAGAAGTGAATTTCACACACTATTATAAGGTCAAGGATAGCACTGGCCATCCTACATAGGAATGGTAAGGTGAAGGATAGCTTTGGTCATTCTACATGAGAATGGTATGGTCAAGGATAGCATTGGCCATTCTCCAGGGGAATTATAAAGCCAAGGATAGCATTGGCCATTCTTCAGGGGAATGGTAAGGCCAAGGATAACATTGGCCATTCTGTATGGGAATGGTAAGGTCAAGGATAGCATTGGCCATTCTCCAGGGGAATTGTAAGGCCAAGTATAGCATTGACCATTCTTCAGGGGAATGGTAAGGCCAAGGATAGCATTGGCCATTCTGTATGGGAATGGTGATGTGACTAATGTGGCTTGATGTTAGAAGAAGGACTTTCTGAATTTCAAGAGAAGCAGGCTAAACCCAGAGACAATAAAGAGAAATATTTATGGAAATTATACAGAAAATGAGGAAATAAACAGTGAGTTCCCAAGAAATAATATGCAATTTTTGTTTTTCTAATTAATATTAAGATGTAGTAGGGAAATAAAATGTGATTTTGGAAAACATAAATTATCATTTTTAAACCATTTAATTACTAGAGATTAGAAAGTATATGAGTATTCCAGTAATTACAACAACTATTGTTTGTTATAAATGATGTAAAGTTTTCCTTTCTTAATCCTTTCAGATATACTCATAATATTTTTATTAAAATTCCTTATATGAATAAGAGCATTTATTTATGTTTAAAATATGTTTTACATATATATATATACATATACATATATATATATACATATACATATACATATATATATATATATGTATATATATATATATATATATATATATATGTAGTGTGACAGGGCCGGCTTGTTGGGGTTTCTGTCCCGCCCGCCCAGTACCCCACAACCGGCAAACCCCAAAGAAAAATCACACACAGGACTCCATAAGATTATAAACTGATTGGCCCATTAGGTCAGGCTACTTATTAGTTCTTATGACTTATCTTAACCCATAATTCTGATCTATGTTAGCCATATGGCTTGGTACCTTTTTCAGCTGTCAGCTCACATGTTGCTTCTACGGAGATCTGGGCAGGAATGGCAAAGGGAGCTTCCTGCTTCCCAGAATTCTCCCAGTCTCTTTGCTCCACCCCTACTTCCTGTCTGGCTTTCCTGCCTATACTGCCTGCCTGGCCAATCAGTGTTTTATTAAAATACATGATTGACAGAATACAGACAATTCTTTTCCCACACCACATATATACATATATATATATAATAGGTTTGTCTATATGTTTTTAAAATTATCTAAATTATGTAAAAAAACTACCCCATAATCATTTACAAGAAAAATTCTCAATCATCTTTGGAATTTTTTACTTATTTGTATTTTTTCTCCTGTATTGTTACAATGATTATTCTTGTTTATGTGTGCTTGTGAATATGTGAAGCATATATTTAGAAACTGAACAAAAATTGGAATTAAAATTGAAGAGCTTTAGAAACTAGTATTCCTTTGTTGTGTCCAATTGTATTAAATTTTGAGCTCAATATATTTATTATAAAATTAATTGGGAGCAAAAGAATTAAAAATAAATGGGAAAGTTATAAGCAGAAGGACAATTAATGCCAACTTATGATCATAGTATCTTTTTATTCCGTGAATGAAAAGACCAAAGGAACAAATAGGATGAATGGAAATAGGTTGAAGTTTGTTTTTAATTTTAGTGTTAGATAGAAAGAAACATCTTGAATATTTTGAGGGAAAGATGTTTAAAGAATCAATGAAGGATACCTGAAAGAGTGACATGATGCATTAAATTCAAATTTGATTTGTTGCTCTTGTTTTTTTTTTTTTGTAAAACTCAGTTGGTTTTTTTCCCTCAGAAATCTATGTTAAAAAGAAAAGAGACATAGTAATTCAAAAACACAGCTGTTCAAAACAGCCCATGATTTGAAAATTCTGTGCTCAAGGTATGCTGTGGAGACAGACCTGCTAACAGGTAGGCACGCAGAAATTGTTTTCCCTAATAATCTCTGTCCACCAGTGCTGGTTGTGTCTCATGTGCTCACAACAGCACAATTCCAGCGGAAAACATCAATCTCTCTGATTATACTCATTCTCTATTCAAACACAGCTTGATTTCACTTCTGTCTTACTTAAGAAGACCTGTTCCAACAAGTAACATAACTCAATACAATTAGATTTTCACCAATTACACAACCACAATGTTGAAACAAAATCAAGAAGACATTTTCACAAATTTTGTAAATTTCATATATTTATAAAAACTGGAATTCCAAGACGGTACTTACCATGCCAGCATGATGATCCAAGTTTGATACAGCAGAAACCAGTTTGGAAAAAGGAAACCAACTAGCAAAAGCTGTCCCCTGGTCTCAGCTGGTAGGGCTATGTTGTATGCATAGCTGCATTAACTCACTTAGGAGGAGTAACAGTAATTGTAATAATAATAATAAGATAATAATAATAACAGTAAAAAATATGAAGTGGTTAGCTATGATGATATTCAGAATTTTGTTATTTATTTATTGGTTTTCCTTGAGTGACATTTTAAACAGGAGAAAATTGTTGGGCAAATATATTTTGCTAACCGTAGTTTGATATTATATTTCTGAATCATGACAATTTCTAAATATTTGCTAGCATTTTTTCATTCTCTTTGTGGTAAAACTTGTGCTAAGGACAGATAAAATGTAGAAAGAAAGAAAACAAAAGTCTCAGCTGTAGTTTTAATATTAGCCTTTCAGATCATTTTGTCTTTGGACTTCAAGTAATTCTGTTCCATTTTCTGAGTTATGGGATTCCACGTAAGAATCATAACTCTTGGTTTCTGGTTGCTGAGGCTGAAACATGGAAATTTATGCATGATTTTGAAGAAAAAGAAAATGGTTAACCAAGAACGTGTAGCCAGTTATACAATACAATGGTGTGAGCAGTGCTGTTATGAGAAACAGAGTCAATGAAAGATTTTTAATGAAACAATAAATGTAAGATTGAAATAGAATTCACCAAATCTTGGAGGAATATTTGAGTGAAAAATATATAGCTAGATTCTATGCATTATTTTAGTCAATATGAAGGTGGAATGATTTACTTTTGCTTTTAGGCCAGGACACTTAAACTCCCTGTAGACAAGCATAGAAGACATGCCCTTGGTGCCTTCATTATTACTAAGAGAAGAGCTGTCTTCACTGGACTTTATGTTCACAAGACCAGTCAAATAAAAGAATGTCCACTTCCTGCACCACCCCTACTGTATTTGCAATATTGGTTGTTGCTGCTAAATACACTCATGTAGAGTGCTGCCTGGCTAACTGAAAATAGTTCATTAGATAGCAATGCAGGACCACATTGGCAGGTTGCCACTTTCATTCGCTCTATAAAACAGAGGGCATGGAAATAGTAGGTGACTTTATAAAAAACTGTCTGTAAATGCAGCAGCCATGGTTTCCATGGTGTGCTCAATAAAGTGTTAAAAATACACAATTCAACATCAATCCATCATTGTATCTAGTGATATGTAGTAGTGAATATCAAACTTTCAAAGCTTAAGCTGGTCTATATCCTTAACAGAATGTTCTCCCCATAAAAGTTTGTGAAAATTACAAGTGATTAATTGGTCACTAAATTATAGATTTGTGTGAGACTGGACAATGGCGATGTCATTTGTATTTTTCCATTCCACACACACATTCAGTTTATGTATTATTTATATAATATATATTATTATTTCATAAAAATATTTCACATATTAAAATGTGCTTTTGAAAAGATAAGTATAATAATATATGGCTTAAAATTATATCAGGAACACTTTTGTAATTTATTTCATTTTAATGATTACAGATTATACTTGCATTTATATATATTAGAATAACTGATACGCACATTGATTACTTTTGTGAATCTTATGTTAAGATCAAGATAATACTAATTTTTCTATATTGACAAGCAATATTTTGAATATATTTCAAACTAATATTTGTGTGGTTTTCAATTGATGTTTAAGTTTATTAAATAAGGATAGGGTGGGCATGGAGACTGGAAAAGGAACATCAAACATGGGGTATGAGGGAAGAGGGGATAAGGGAGGGTATATAAGAGACAGATAAAATTAATAATTAATTGAGAAGTCATATGGAAACCTAATATAGTTAATGTTTTCTAAAATATATACATATATGAAGGTGATATAAATAGAGTAACCAAATAATGGTGGATAGAAAACCAAAACTGAACTCTCTTGCCACAAAATGAAGCCTTCAATTTTTAAAATGGGTTACGTCTAATCGAGTTGTTGGCCAAAGGGGCCACATAGCAACCCTAAAACATTAACAAGATTATTGCCAAGATAATTTGCTTGTTCTCCAAACCGATGGTATGGCCCTCTTGCTGAACACTTGTACAGCTCACAGCTCAGTGAGAAGGCGAGTTGCTTCTTACCTAGAGTCCTCACTCCTATTAACTAGAAAATTAAGCATTACAGGAAAGTCATCTACACACTATTAAAGAAGAAAGATAAACAGCAATCCAGTAAGAAGCCCTTTGGTTTGTAATGGTACCTGCCTGCAAGATGAGCAAGTATAATAATGGCACAAACATTACCAGAGTAACCGAACACTTTCCAATTGGATTTAAGGTCCATTCTGCTAAAATGGAACGCATGCCTGAAATTCTTCAGGTTGCTAAGAACCCAATATTAGGTAGGCCATGAATAGAGAAAAACATCAACTTCTACTATTCTACCAAAGGAACATAGGACAAAAGCTTCCTAATGATATTTTGCTGTATTTTCTGATCGGCGCCTCCTTGGCCACACAGCTGGACAATGTGCAGAGAGTGAGAGACTTTGGAACAGTTAGTCCTAAATAGGATGATTTCATCAGACTCACACCATCAAAGTTCAGGGATCCATGCAGAATATGTGGTAGAAAGATTGTAAGGGCTGTCAGAGGTGATGACTGACACCAAGGAAGCAATATCTTCCAGACACAGGAAGACTCATACATGTATAAACTCAGAGCAACTGTGGCAGCACAGGGTCTGCCCAGAGAGTGTCCAAGCACTGAGAAGGAAGTGAACACAATCCTCCAACTACAATCCAGACGCTATCTCCAGGTGATAATGATTCAAATTTGAAAAATTTGCTTTCTTGACCAGAGTCACACTGGGGATACAAGCTGCTCTAATTTGTAAAGCAGCAGATTGCAAACTCCTAATAAACTCAAAGGTATTTTCAGAGGTCGTAATATTGTTAGGGTTTTAAAGTTTTCCTGACAGGACCCCTCCCTATATATTGGGATTTCCAGTGTTGTATTCTCATGGGATTACTGAGTGTGGAAATATGTGTGTCTGTGTATCTCTATGTTTCTGGAGCTATGTCTTTTTTTTCTTGTTGGCTTGTTTTGTTCTACTCTATTTTTTGTTTTATTTTGTTTTTGTACTATGTCTAATTTTAATTTATGAAGTTTCAAATTGATTTAGAGCCTGTTTACATTCTAATGATATATAGAAAAAAGGGGTATAGATTTGAGTAGGTGGGGAAGCAGGGAGAAGCTAGGAGGGGCTGGGGAGGGGTAAGCATTGTGTTTTCCTATAGTGTATGAGAAAACAATCTGTTCCAATAAAATATTTGACTGAAAAATAATAAGGACTTTTTAAGTCAAGCAATCATCCCCCTTTTATTGCTTTTGTTAATTATTTGCTGAATGCCTCTGGGAATATTCCTTTGTTTTATAGTCATGAGTATCCAATTTATGGATGAATTTATCACTACTTGAGTTGAACATGCAGTTCAGTGGTAGACCTTTAGTTAATTATGTCTTTGATTTGTGTCCTTCTTTCTCTCCCTTCCCCACCCCATGCATATGTGTGTGTCTGTGTGTGCACATGTGCTCACATGCATGTGTGTGCCATCTATAGTTAAACAATATTTATTCATTGGTGATTTACATTTCTTTGTAAACTATGCATGACTTATTTCTGACCCTGAAACTTTTTAAAAACATAAACTTACTTTTCTGTTTCCCGTATTTATGTTTCTCTTGTAATAGTTTTTTTATCTTAATCTATATGTTAGCTCTCCATGGCCATGACAATATTTCTAAGGTAGACAACTTGAACCATGTAACTGTTTATTTCAACTCAAAATTTTGGTTCTTTCAACCAATGATTGTCTGGCCCTACTCTGCTGTTTCATGTCTGAAATATTTCATCATAGCCTAACATCAGGGTGATTAGCTCAGGGTGTCCAGGAAGGGGCTAGGCTCCAGTGCCCCATTAGGTCACCTAGCTGCTCAGAGAACCCAGTTCTTCTCACTGGACCACAGTCCGAGAATGCTATCATCCCCCAAGAGTGCCATAGTCTGGCAATCAGGCCTCTAAATAAGGTTTAGCGGCATATTTTAAACCTCAACCAGTATTAATCTACATAGATTCCTTCAAAATTGGAGCAAGATATGGTTTCTGTTTTGTTGGGTGGTATGCAATGCTTGCTCTTCTAAGCTGGAGAAAAATGTGTATATTCACTTTCCTTATATCTGAAAATATTTTTCTTCTGTTGGTCCATTGTAGAATGAACTTTTAAAATGGTTGCAACAATGATGGACCATGTAAACACATTTGTATTTTTCTAATCTAAATATTATTCTTTATGATTATACTTGTATAAACATATATATATGACAGTTTGTACACATAGGTTTTAGTTTGGGTTTTTATTGCTGTGAAGAGACACCATGAACACTACAACTCTTATAAAGAAAATCTTTAATTGGTGTGGTTCTCTTACCATTCCAGTTTGGAGA
The DNA here is from genome assembly GCF_982192425.1 of Myodes glareolus. Classification (NCBI taxonomy): domain Eukaryota; kingdom Metazoa; phylum Chordata; class Mammalia; order Rodentia; family Cricetidae; genus Myodes; species Myodes glareolus. The sequence goes on from NC_142028.1 coordinate 13,318,024, forward strand.
TCATGGTGCCATGTAGGCAGATGCAGTGCTGGAGTAGATGAGAGTCCTACATCTTACAGGCAACAGGAAGTCTACTGAAAGTTACACTCAGGGAAGCTGAGAAAAATAGATCTCAAAGCTCAACCCTATAGGAACATACTTCCTGCAACAAGGCCACATCTCCTAATAGTGACATTCACTTTGGGGGGCATTTTATTTCAAACCACCACAACACATATTCAAAATTTTGGAAAATCTTGAGATAAGTAGCTGTTTTTTTTTCATCAACAGAACTCGTTGGAGAATAAAATTTCATTGTTCTCAACCGCTGTAAAAAATATTATAATTATCTTACATCAGATTCTCATAAAACATTGTTCTATTTCTGCCTGTGTGTGCTAAGTCTTTCTGATTTGTTTAATAAATCGAGTTACAGAACTTCAGTTATCATATCATTATGGTCCCTCACTAAGAAGTGGAAATATTTATCTTTCTTTTTTAAGTGAAATATCACATGGATAGATTCTTGTGAATCAATTATGTTCTTGTTTCTCTTAAAGTCACTTTTTGATATTAAGGACTTATTTATCTTTCATAAAATTGTTTGTAGGAAGTCAAGTTTGAACATTTAATAGCACATCCTCCATAAGGAGCAGAGAGAATGAATATGTGGTCTTTGTTGGCTTGCTTGCTACTCAGTTTCAGCTAGTTTTTTACACAACACAGCTCAAGGCCTAGCCTATGAAATAGTGCTTCTGTTTTGCAGACTAGATCTTCCATCCTCAATAACCATCATTGCAATCCCTCACAGATTTGTCTACTGCTCAACCTGATCAAGGCAGTTCTAAATTGAAACTTTCCCCAGCAATTTTAGGTTATCTCAAGTAGATGGTTTAAAGTAACCATCACAAGTGATGCTCCAAATTGCATTAAAACTGTGTTTTTTATTTTATCGACTTTGATTTTTGTTCCTATTATTAGATACCCTGTTACTTCGATGGCTTTTCCTTGCACATTTTGTATGTAGATAAACTGTAGAAACTTGATTTTCTTCCTGTGGCCACTGCATACTATCATCAAGGTTTTGCCAGGTGTCTTAGAACTTGAAACATGTTTTAAAGCCAGCATCTTGACTAAAACCTTCAGTTCTTATGAAGAATTCATTACCTATCCCTGTACTGAAGTATGTGTTTATCTAATTTATCTTTGCCTACCTGTCCTAGTATACCGACCTTCTAACCATGAAAATATTTATGCCATGTAATGAAAATAGTTATTGTGAATAAATTCCAGTAGATTGATGAAAACCAATCTCAACACTAATAATACATCAAAAAATTAAAACCCTTATTCTTGTCACCAAAAGAAATAAATTATGTCTGTCTTAGGGAAAAAATGAAACAATTTCAAAATAACAGTTAGCAAACTAGGATTTTTTTTTCTCAATATCATATGTCAAAAGAGAATCATCCAGGCAATATCAATATGGAGGCCAATTTTCATAGTTATTAAAATGTGCTGCATTCCTTGTTAGTCAGAAATGATCTCCGATCACAAAAAGAACTCAAAATTAAAAGCTTCTCCATGGCACTTTGATAAAAACTGATTGATTCCTGAGCTGCAAGGAAACATTTATCTTTGCCATTATCCAGTGTAATAACAGATTTATGAGTTTTACCCCCAAAATGGTCAGATTCCCATAAGCTGGTTATTACATAACACTATTAATGGATTAGCGTGAAAAGGCAATAATCTACAATGACACCCAATTTCTGTGCTTAAGTTGGGTGGCACAGAGGGAATGAAGACAGTGTATTTAATCTGAATAGAGTCATGAAAGATAAAAATTGCAAGTTTGTCTCTTCTGAATTTCCTCTCCTAATACAAAATTGTAAAATCAATACCAGAGATGAGCAACAAGATGACAAGAAGTATGACCTTAAGATCTTTTCTCTAAGGAAACAGTCAGACATGCTTCACATTTATAAGGATAAAAGTGTTACAATATAAATTTTAGTTATAAATATGATTTTTATAATGTATAGATAAAATATATCTTAGCATTATTTATTATTTATGCAAGCATTTGTGATCTTATTCATAAACAACATATTCTATTTTAATATATATAAGTATCAATATAGTTAAATTTTTTGCTTTATTTCATTGCCTATATAATGAAAAAACTGAAAAAAATACATAAATGCTTGGCGACTAAGTAGATAGAAACTGACAAACTTTCTTGACTCCTATTGGGAAGTCTTATAGGCTGAGGAATAGATGGGGGATGGTGTGGAGGGAGTAGGATGAGGAGGAGGGAGTGGGAATTATGATTGGTATGCAAAATGAGAAAACATTGTTTAAAAATTAAGATTAAAAAAGAATAAAACAGTTGGAATTGAGAAGTTGAGGCACAGAAAAGCAGGAAATGACGCACATAGGGTTTCTCACCTCTCTTCAGTACTCTCTGAATCATAAAGCAAAGAACAACAGAGTGTATAGTCCGTGGCCCTAGAGAAGCTAAGTAATAAGACGAACCCTAAGAGAAACAGATACAGGTTCCTCTCAGAAGGGGAAATAAACAAGGTTTCCTGACAAAATTGGGATCATGGAGGTGGCTTAAGAATGGAGGGCTAATGGGGAGGAGGAGAAAAGGAGGAGAGGGGAGGGGAGAACTTGAGGGGAAAGGATAATCGAGATGTAGGAAGGACAAAGATGTGGAACACGGAAAAAAAGATATTTTGATTAAGGGAGCCATTGTGGGTCTAGCAAGAAACCTGGCTCTAGAGAAATTCTCAGGAATCCACAAGGATGAACCCAGCCAGCTAAGACCCTAAGCAATACTGGAGAGAGAGCCCGAACTGGCGTTGCCTTGTAGTCAGACTGATGAATATCTTAAATGTCATTTTAGAACCTTCATCCAGCAAGTGATGGAAGCAGAGGCAGACACCCGCAGTGGAGCACTGGATTGAGCTCCCAAAGTCCAGTTAAATTAGTGGGAGGAGTGAGAATATGAGGAAAAAGGTCAAGACCATGATGGATACACCCACTGAAACAGCGTACCTGAGCTAATGGGAGCTCACCAACTCTGGCAGACAGGGAAGAAACCAGTATACGACTAAACTAGAACCTCTGAATGTTGGGGTACACTGTGGCCCACTGGCAGTGGCACCAGAATTATACCCTTCTGCTTGTACTGGCTTTTTGGAACCCATTCCCTTTGAATGGATACCTTGTTCTGCCTAGATATAGTAGAGAGGGCTTTGGACCTTCACCAAAGCAATGTGCCTAATCCTCTCTGTGGTGTGGATAGGGGGTAAATTTTGGGGGAAAGTGGAGGGAATTGGAGGAGGGGAGGGTGGGGGAAAGGGGATTGGTATGTAAAATGAAAAAAAGATAATTTGTTTTCTTTTTAAAAATAAAATAATAAAGTAAAAATGATAGTATAGATGTATATTTAAGAACTTTTTAGTGTATGAAGAACTACATATCCAAATCTTAGTAGTCATCATAGCCACTACTTGACTCTTCCAAGATTCCAAAATAGAGTGACAAAATTATTCAGTTCTGGGTCCTCACATGTATCCCCAAAATTTGAGCTTATATGAGGGTGGATTTATTGATAAAAAGGCACATCTGTCATTTCGAGCATTTATTCTAGTAGGTTATGAATCAACTACTACATAAGATTCTAGACTCTGGCATCAATGTTGGTGATTATGATATTCTTATTTTCAAGTGTTGAAGACAGGTTTTATAGAAGCTCCCACAAACATTTGGTGACCAAATTGTCTGATCTCCCATTGCTCTCACGATCTCATCTCTAATCTTACATGCACAGTTCTATATGAAATTGTCAAAATGCTTAGAGTATATGTGCTTTGAAGTGGGCGGGAAGCTGAGGTACTGTGTCTCTGTGAAATCTGTGCAGGTAAAAAGTATAAAGCCCCCTAAAAGACTTTCCTACCTGATTCTTACCTATCATCTGCAATTGATCTGAGCCACATGGGCGTCGAGCTCCGGCTACTGGGCAGGGATCAGCCGTTTTGAAGCAATCGTTTATATTGTTGACTACATCCCTTTTTTTTTAATAAAGCACACTCCTCTTTCTGTTCTTCTTGTACATTTCTCTCTGTTTTCTATGTTTCATTCTCTTAGTTAATTGCAGTCCAATGGGTTTTCAACTCTCTTCTCTTTTCAGAATGACTTTAGCCAGGCAATTGTTTTAAGATACTAGTTGAAAGTCCCATTTTTATTCTGTTTCCTGGGATGAGAAGCATAACCTCATTATCCTTTTTTCTTTCCCCCCTCAAACCACAGTTAAGCACCTGTCACACCTTTTCCTGTGTCTTTTCCATCTTTATTTTGTTTCTGAGATACAATTTAATTAAATAACTTCCAGATTGTCGCTTTTTTTCTTCAGCTCTGCTTGGTCTTCTATTTAATTGCATTTTAACTCAGATTCATGTTTTGTGCTTTAAGTAAACATGCACTTAATGTTTCTTACTTCTTTCAGTAGCTGGCTTCTCTCAATATCAATTTTCTTAACTATTGCCTTTTATTATTTTGTGTTCTTAATCATGCATTTTTAAAACAAGATTTTTGTATGACAAGGATCAGTCTACAGTTTTACTCCTTTTTTTCCTTCTATCCAAAGTGTAAAAAGTCCATGATTTATGGTATACACACACACACACACACACACATTTCATCTGAGTGTAATGATGCATCATAAGTTCACCCTTATGAGGCTAGATCTTTTCCTTTGGAGAAGGATAAACAGTCACGGTTATATTGATATTATTTTCCCAAAAGTGCAGATTTTGCTTCTATAGGTTATGCTGATCTAAGTCCTTTCATAGTGTGAATCTCTAGCATGGGAATTCTTAAGAGTAATGACTTCAAAGAGTCTTGAGAATAAAGACAGTGGTTAAGTTTGTCAGGGGAAACTTATTTTCATTATCCGTAAGTTTTACATTCCCAGCATAAACTGTTGGTTCATCCTTTTGCACAGGACATTTTACTTTGAAGGCAGAAGATTTTGTGGCTGCATCCATTCTAATCCCTGGCCTCATCTGGGCCCAGTCCTATGCACTATCCCAGCATAACATGAGATCTGGGGGCATAGATCTCCTCACTGGCAACCTCAGCTAAGTTTCTCTTTCCTTGTGACCCCGAAATACTTTGACTCCCTTATGTTTTGTTTTCTCAAATTTCCGTGCTACATAAATAAAATCAAGAGAGCATTTTTCATATCCATCACTAGTTATATAATCTACTTTTATTTGCATACCTATTGGTTCCTTGATTTACACTTAAATGAATAAGAGCATATTGGTGGCCCCTGAGTTTTCCCACATATGTATTTGATACTCAGATTAAAAAAAATAAAATCTCCATTCACTATGACCAGGGAAAGACATTTCTTGGTCAAGGGATATTTGAATACTTAAAAACACATAAGACCAGAGCTATTTTTGAAAGTAGAATTACTATATGATAGTATCCATATCATATAAATTTTTTGCAATTATCACATATTTTGCAATTAAAATATGTATAAATTCACTTTCCAGTTCCTTGATCAAATAAATATTTTCTGATATATCTGCCTTCTGTTTTCATGTCTTTCTGTTTCTACAAAATGGGCTTTGACTATCCTGTATGTCTGCTTCCATTTTGGTTTTCCACATATCTCAACAATCCATAGGTGTTACATGCGTGTATGTGATATTGAACGCTGTTGGGTTACTGAATCACAGATGTCTTTTCGCTTTCTGTAAATATACTTTGACTCCATCTAAGCTGCATTTAATACGCAGTTTCCTATTTAGCAGTCATATTTGTCAGCTTGTTTCTTTCTTTTCTAACAATGCAAAGCAGGCATATTTGAAGCATCATGCCTCTGCTGAGATACTTTTGTAAAGATGAAGTTTCAGATAAGCCAGTAATAATTTTTTCATGACTTTCTCCACAGTTGGCAGAAGAAATAAACACACCATAGGCATCCTCTTTTAACTGCACTGTTCAAATAGTTCACTTACTTTTTTCCTTCCAAAGTGAGTTAATAACATAGAGTTTGCCTGTGTGGGCTTGATGGAACATTCTGTCTCCACGGGAAGCTTCCTCAGAGCTACCACAAAGTGTGAACCCCTGAAGAAGCCTCCTTTCACAAAGTCTATAGTTAGCTTCAACGTTAGACCCACTTTCCTCAATCAATTCCAGCTGGAATAATACACAATGCTGTCGAAAATTCTTTCTACAGTTGAAATGCAATACAGGATATTTTTCACTTTTCACGAAAACATTGAATGATCTATTAAATCGTCATTTAATCTCCGGGGTAGAAGCTTCTCAATGTGACTTATTAGTTTTCAAATCATAGTCAAAACAAGTTTGTTGAATCAAAAATAAATGTGTTGCCTCTACACATTCTTATCTTCTCTAACCCGTATGGATTCACTATCACAAAGCTTTCACATATGACAACTAAAATTGAGTAAAGTCAGATTATAGAGTAGTAAATGTATCAATTTCAAAGGATTATGTCTGGAACAGCACAATTTATACATTGAATGACCTGGATCTAAACTACAGGCTTACATAGACCCTGGAGATTTGAATATTCTAGGGCCACACATCTCTTCCTAAGACAGTCTCCTTCATTTCACTAAATCATCAATAGAGGAAAATCCCACTGCTGAAATTCTTCAACAGATACTTTGTAAAGTACAATGCTATGCGCCCATGCAGGTTCAGTTCACAAATTCAAGATCATAAACTGAAAGAAAATGGTATTTAGGACTAGCTTAACAATGGGAGTAGAATAACCAGGTGAATTTCTTTCCTCCTTTCTCCCTGGTTCTCTCTCCTTCCTTCTTTCAGGCCTTCCTTCCACTTTTACCCTATCTCTTTCCCTATCTCCTTTTCCCATTCCCTTTTTTCTCTGGCTTTTTAAAATGCTTGTCTAAGAAATACATATTTTCATCTTTCTTGAATGGAAGCCTTTCTATACTTTATTTGATTTTGTGCATTTGTCTTCCCACACTGAGCTATTCTGTTAAGAGTACAGAATGAAATCATTAAAAAGTGAAACAACAACATAAACAAATCTAAGGTGAATACCTAAGGTTTACATTATCTGAAATCTGAATTATGAAAACAAAACAAACAACAAAACAAAACGAAAACTTTTACCACTTATCAGCTCAGTTCTCTAATGTATGCCTGTCAAACAGACATGTTAAGTTCAGTAACACTTCCTTTTGCTAGGAGATCACAAAGAAAAAAATCCTTGTAAAGAATATGTTTCTAAAGATAATCTATCAAAAAATTAAAAATGTCAGCAATAAATATGACTAAATTGGTAATTTAGAGAATTTTCTTATAAGAATCCTCAATGCTCTAGTTATCTGAATAATAATTAATAATATTCTGTTATGGGACACCATTCTTTGGATATGTAGGCCAATTCTAAATGATGTAAAACATCTTACTGCTCTATAACTATGCAAATATTAAAAATAGGTACAAAATATTTTATAATTTATCTTCATTTTAGGCAAGAAAATACGAAAAATTTTCCAAACCCACTTAGAAATCTTTCGATCTCTGATGAACATATCAAAATGATGGCTGAACACCCCATCGCTGAGAACAGGGCAGGGGAAGATAAACTTTAAAAGAATTCACCTGTCCTACCAGCCCATCTGCTCTCTACTCCCCGCAGAGCACATCTCTTTTCAGGGGTCCCTTTCAGGTATGCTCCTACCTTATGTAACACTCTCTTTATTATACGTTCCTGCTGCGACCCTGTCAGAATTTCTGCAGCAGGAATGACCTCCGCAATGACCATCCACAGCCTGCCAAGCTAACTTGGTCAGTGTTAGCTGATTAAACTTTTAACAACATCCCCTGTGCGATAAAGGGCAAAATGACAACTTTGCCCATCGTCAAGGTGTCTGTATAATAAACTAATTAGTAAACCACACAGTCTGTGGAGCTTTTAATGAGTGCTATCGGCTGGCCTCTGTAATAAAAACCCAGTCTGCCCCCTTTTGGGATTCAATTAAGGCACAGACTGTCATATGCTTGGTCTAGCTGATCAATGAATCCATTCCGACCTTTGTCGGAGCTGTTTGCAAGGTCAGTGGCAGGAGTGGGGAAAGCTAGCTTGGTAAAGGAGACATACCCAACAGCGACGGACAGGCTGTGTGTCCAGTTGTTAATATCCTCGTGGTCATTTGACACCAGCAGAAGTTTCTCTCCTTCAAAGGTTAGCCGAAAGAGAAGGCAGAAGCGAAAAAAATATATGTTGGTATTTTTTTTTCACAGAAAGGTCCTTCTGTTATTAAAAAATGATCATTAGTGTGGTAACACCTCCCTTTACCTCATCGTGCCTTCTTTCCTTCACCCAGTGGAATATGCTATCCAACTTCTGTTCTTTCAAGTATAGCTATTGATTTAATTCTCCAGATGTGAAAGTAAATGTCTCCTTTTTGAAATGCAGTCCTGTTGTTATGGTTCAAGATGTTGAGATTTTAGAAAAGGAATTGAATTAGGAAAGTTGATACTCCCATTAAAAGTCCAAACGTTAGAAAACTGTAAAAAAAATTTTGGTATCATTTTGACTATTACAAATAAGATTCTTTGAGTCTGCATAGGCAACATAGATTTAAAAGAAAGTACTTGATGAATGTTGATTGTCATTTTATGAGATAATAAGTTTTTAAAAACAAAACCCCACTTATCTGATATTTGAATGATGGCTTGAAAATACTGTCCTCTATATGTACACCAACAAATTTAAATTGAGAAATTATTTGTGAAAATTATTGATGGAACATTAAAGAAGAAAAGTTCAATGGTTCTAATGCATACATTTGTGTAGGGTGTAGACTATAGTTAAAACTATACAACCTTTCACATTAAGTAAGACTGGTATAATCTTTAAGTAGTAAAAATGAAGCTATCAGTCCAGTTGTTATTTTGTATGTTAGGGACTATTCATGGAGCTTTAAAAATACAATATCAAAATATTCTAGACAGGCTATAGTAGTAGTATGGACAAACTGAATGGCCAACAATAGAAGGCCACAAACAAAAAATATCTATGTCCACTTATAACATGAACACTTTAGTAGCGACAGGGCAGTTTAATCACTTTAGTCATAGCTGCAGATAAAAAGCCATAAAATTTGTCCAGTAGTGCTCAGATTTTATGGAGAGTATGATTTATATAACATGTATTTCTTAACATTGAGTATATGACTATAAAAAGTGTATGTAGCAAGCTGCAAATGCCTATGTATAACTATACTTCTACCACCCAGGCTCTGAACTGAATGTGTTTGCATTTGTGTAAATATATGTAGACCATATGTAAGTATATGCACGAAGCTACACATATATATCCTTAAGTATATGGATCCAACCTTTATAATGGTACTTTTAGTAATATTTTTTATATATTTAGATTTTTGATAATTATATTTTTATCAGAAAATCTATTTCATAAGTATAATATAAAAATTAAATAAAAGAATTAAAACACAATTAAAAACAGGATATATTTTAGTAAGATGAAAAATTAAATTTCAATTAGGTGTATTTTTCACTGTGTTCTGTATTATTTTTAATTTAGTAATTACTCTATCTCAGTGAAACTGCCTAGAAATGCCATTGTCTGTAGTTTTATTTAAAACTTAATTTGAGAGGAAATGGGTTAATATATATTCATATGTATTGTTCCTTTAACAGTGCAGAGTTAGCCACATCCTTGGAGAATCACGGAAAAGTTGACTCTTTAAGTCTATTGGTTGTATGGTAGTTGTCTCAATTTCTTTTCATCCCTTTGACAGCAATGCTACTTTACAGAAATCACAATCCCAAGTATGATTAGAAGCCAAAAGAAAAGTTCTGTAGTTTGTGAGGTATGAATTTAGGAGATGTTTTTGGAGCAGAAAAGTATAAATGACAGCATATAGCTCTTTGAGCTTTGTGTTTCTACGTTGTCTTTGTCGTTTATTCACATCCTTAAAAACCTGCAAGCAAAATTTCATAAATAACAGGGTGGATTAGTTTTTATTTGGGAGATTATTTATGTGATAACTGAAGTCACAAGCAAAATTTAGAAAAAAAAACAAACAGAAAAAAAACATAACAAAGTCTAACACCCCAAATAAAATCAACTCACATAATGCTCAAGAAACAATAATAAAATTCGAATGATACTCATTTCATAGGGCAACCCACTGCTTTGTCACCCTTAATTCCGTGGACATTCTCTAAGAGGAAATACTAGTTTTTAAGTAAATCATTTTGTAATCATATGTATGTGCCTTTGTGTGTAATTCATGTAACATTTTCTACAGCAGCGCATGAGGCCAGCAAAGAGAGTCAGATCGACTGGAAATGAACTTGAAGATGGCTGTTAGCACACTGTAGGTGCCAGGACCTGATCCCAGGTCCTGCAAGAACAACCAATACTCTTAACCACTGTCCCTAAGAATATCATTTATCTTGGGTGCAGTTGTTATAATTCTGGTCTTCATCACACTAGGGTAACAAGAACTGTCACATTTCAGCATTGAAGTAACTTCATTAAGAATTGTTTAGAGAACATTAGGTGTTCATTTTCAGTCTTGAGAAATGATAATGAATCATAGAGATATAAGGTACATAAGACAAGGAAGGAAACTATTTCCCAGGATCAAATTTCCAATTAAGATAGCATCAAATCCTAATGAATTTAGTAGTCTATTCCCAGATCCTCAAATCCCTGAATTAATTGGAACTAATCTTGCAAAATTATGACTGAAATATTTGACTTTATGTCAAAGTTAAATTATAATATAAAAAAGCATAGGTTTTATAATCATAGTAAATTTTGGTATTTTTACTAATCCAGAGTTCCCTGATGTTTTTATGAATGCAGAATAGCCTATGATTGCAATTTGCAACTATTTATGTAATTGGATTATATTGATTAATAATACTTTGTGGAGGTGAGGGGTAAGAATCATAAAGTATAGCATTCCTTTGATATTTTATGAAGGAATTCTTGTGCTTTAAGGATACTAATTCCCTTAGGTTTCACAATGTGATATTTCCATTCATACAACACCTAACATAGTGAAGAAATACTAATGAAAGCCATGAGAAATGTTGATTTGGTTTTAACTGGCTTACTCTCAACAGACACCACTGACCCTGGAAAGGATGCTAACTCAGAGACTGATTGTCTTTACTCTAAATGTAAGTTTCACTCATTTCTGACTATTTTAGGCAGAGGGAAATCACGACCGACTATTTGTCAAGTATTGTGTTAGATGTCACATAGCTTTTGTGTGATGTACTTCTTATACAAATGCTGTGAAGTAGGCATTCCTCACTTTCTAAATATAAGAGTGATGATTTTTAAATTAATACATATGTTTTCCATGCATTACTCCGTGAGTATTGGTATCCCCTTAGATTTACCAATATAGCAAAATACTTAATATATTTATATTTTATATTATATATAGTGAAATATGTATTGTACATATAATGTATTAAATGAAACACACATAAGTAATATATATAGTAAATACAAAGTTGTTTGTGTTAAACCTTTACATATACTTGTGTAGATATATATGTACACTTTGAAAATATAAATATATTAATACATACTTTGAACATATGCCCAGTGTAAGCTCCAAAATGTGAAGGCCTTAGAAGCCGAAATTTTCTTTTTTCAGTATAATTATTTTATTGATTCTTTGGAAATTTCATATCACACTCCCCAATCCTACTCATTTCCCAGTTCTTTCATTTCTGCTCCCCAACATTATAGCCTCCATTCCAAAAGAAAATAAAAGAAGAAAAAGAAAACATGTCATGCATCCTTTCCCACCTCTTCATCATATATTCTTCTGTCCCAGTGATTTTGAAGACTGCAGAATGTCACAGAGTCTACCCTTTTCCCCAAACAGCTTTACTTGCAAATGCTCATCACAATGAGTTGTTGGTCTGGTTGAAGACCTCTGGCTTCAGGTACACCATCATGGTACTGGCTCCTCACTGAAACTTCTCTTGGCTGTCCTCCTGTGGCCCCAAGTCATGGAAATCCTAGAGTGATGGTTCTGCAGGACCAACACTTTAACACACTCAGAGCTGGTCATAGATGGGACAGATGTTTGGGTAGGCCAATTCCAGTCACTGAATGTGGGTCAGGGTGGTAGTTGACTTGGTTAGTTCAGGCATCCACTGGGACTACCCTTCTCAGGTGAGGGCTAGAGCAAGTTTTCCCTCATCCATGTCATTGGGTCAGCCTGCCCATGTACATGGTGAGGGGGTGGGGCCAGTTCTTTCTCTCTAAGGGCCAGATCTACCATTGCTGAAGAAGGCCAGCTGGGAGGGTGTTTTCCAAACACCATCAATAGTTGGTGCTGGTCTTCCTATGCTCATGGCACTGGGGTCAATTTTCCTTGGGAGGGGGAGTTTTTTCACTTAAAGCAATTTTTCTATGCCCAAGCCCTGGGGTCAGGTCTTCCATGTTCCCATGTGTTAACATGAGCCACAGACAACACAGACCTTAAGCATCAATACAGACCCTTACTACAGTAGGACTACATACTCATATATGACCCTTGGCTGCAATTTGGGATGGATGACATCAACAGAATTTCCCAATTTCACATACAGAATAAGAAAAATTAAAGGTACATTAAATAAAACAAACAACCCAAACTCAGAAAATTTTTAAAATTTTTAATGAGAAAATGCCTGCTAAAAATGGCACCTGGAGATATAAAGAAACAGATCCATCCACAGAACAGTATTTTTCAAGATCTGTCTACTGTGACTAGAAATAATGGTCTAATAGTTTATAATGACACTTACGTGGTAGATTTGATGGGATCCTAGAGGCTGGACATGTTAATATTAAGGCCTAAGGAAGTTCCTAAGGGAACTACCATGTTCCATAGGTTTGCCTCATAGAGAGGCTCAGTTTGGCTTTGATAAGTATGGAGGAAGAAGAACAACTGCAAAAGGATCATAACAAAGTTCTATCATATCAAAATATCCCCTTGTCTGCAAATCCTTAGTCCCCTTTCATTCAAGAAAAGAGAATCTTTTACTACTTAAAGGTAAACAGTAGCAATAAGTAGTAGTCAATAAGATTCATGAACTCAAATGAATTCATTTCAAAATCTGCAACCAAAGGCAATGGGTGGGAACTATGTCAATTGAAAGACATTTTGAGTCACATAATGGAGACAAAGGTCCACTGAAGTCAGAGAGCTGAATACAAGATTAGGAAATATCCCATAAACACCCAAATCTTCTTCTACATAAAGCTTAGTGAAGGTGCTGAATATGGAATCTGCTGAATCAAAACAGAAGCTCAAAGTCAGGCAGGAGAGAAAAGCGCAGCTCCAGGTGGGGACTTCAGCTGCAATGACAGTAGCAGGGAGGGCTGTTGGAACCCATCCCTTACCAGATGAACATAGATGTTTATCAAAGGGGTCTTCAGCTCAGTTCCTTTTATTCAAGAAGAGACACCATGACCATGGGAACTCTTCTAAAGGAAAACATTTAATGGGGGTGGTTCACTTATGGTTCAGAGGTTTAGTTCATTATTATGGTGGGACATGGCAACATACAGGCAGACATAATGCTGGAGAAGTAGCTTAGAGCCTTATATCTTGTAGGCAACAGAAAGTAGTCTGTGACACTGGGCAGTATTTTGAGCATATATGAAACCTCAAAACCCACCTCCATAGTAACATACTTCCTCTATCAAGAACCACACTGACTACAACAATGTTGTACCTCCTAATAGTGTCACTCCTTTTGGAGTCCATTTTCTTTCAGACCACCACAGCAACACTGAATCTTTCAGTGCAAAGCTACAAGACCTAACTAAAGGAAAGGGAAATAACTCTTACTAGAAATATACTTGGCTATATGTTGCAATTAGGTGGGGAATTTAAAAATATTATTATTTCGCATTACAGTTAATGTTAATATAATTAGTATTGTAGGAGGTCCTTCTGTTTATGTGTTGCTTCCATTGGATGGATGAATAAAGAAACTGCCTTAACCTTTAGATAAGGCAGAACTTAGGTAGGCGGAGTAGACAGAACTGAATGCTGGGAAGAAGGGCAGAGTGGCAGACGCCATGGATCTCCTGCCTGAGATGGACTCTGGTTAGAAGCTTGCCAAAGACAGAGCATTTGGATGGGATTTGTCAGCAGACTGCTCTAGCTTTGTTTGATGACAATTTGGACCAGCTGTGTTCCTGAAAGTTGGTCAGTGTGTGCAGCCCAGAGACATAAGCAGCCCATTCCTCCTGTTACAAGCATTAATATGTGTTCATGCTTGCAGTGAGAAAGTCAAAATAATATGTGAAGGCAGATGTGTAATGAAAGCAGATAGGTGGAAGTTGTAAGGATGGATCAAAACAGATAATCCAACAAAGAAACATTCATGCATGTGAATGTCTTATTTGTTCCCATCTACAGAAATGACAGAGTAGGGGTAAATTACTGAAGGTGGAAAAGGAAACATATACAAAAAATATGTAATGATGGGATATTAGAGTAGAACAGCTAGTATCTGCATAAAGATAAGATAGTATAACTGAATTTTTGTAACATAAGATAAAGAGAAAAGCCAAATAAATATTTTCACAAATAATGACTGAGATTTCCCTAAATTAATGATAGCTACCAAATCCCTGAGCCAATAGTCTCAGGGAGTAGAAGTCCCAATCTTGTCAAGTGAAGTAAAACCAATACTGTATATGGGTACAGTATTTATCCTATCAATATAGAATGCAAAAGACAGAAAGAAGATTGAAAAGAGATAGATTTACTATCTAAATGACATAAAAAACTCAATAAAATCATGAGATTATATGTTGTGATCCAGCTGCCTTCACTCCCCCTGACTGACAGCAGAACTTCCTTGTGGTCTGTAATTGACAAGGATGTTTGTGTTCTTTCTGGCCGGTAGGTCTCCACAGAAGCAGTAGAGGTATAAAAGGTTGCTGGACAAAATAAAGGTTGCTGTTCTTCCACCTGAAAAGAAGCCTCCATGTCTCAATCCCAGCACCCCCCACCAGTCTTGGCTATCCAGGCTGCGCTGGCTGCAGCAATTATGCAGTTAGGGGCTGGAGATCGGGCTTAGTAATTAAGTGAATATACTGATCTTTCAGATGACTAGAATTTAGATCTCATCACCTACAAAATGTAGCTCCAGATTCAAGGGTTTTAACAACATTATGACCTCAGTAAGCATGGACATGCACAAGTTAACACACACACACAGAAACACACAGACAAATAAATTCATAAATTAAATAAATCAATAAAACTCACACAGTTAAAAACAAATATTAAAAGAATATTTAAAAAATTATAAAAATTATAACTACAATTTTGCACACAGAAAACATTCTGCAACTTTCATGAGGCATAAATACCACCTTCCAAAAGAAATTAAATCAAAACAAAACAAGAAATTAGGTAGAGTAGATCTTGCCTGAAAAAAAATACTGAAAATTCTTCATGAAAAAGATGTAATAAAGATCAATTACTTGGATCTGCATAAAGAAATAAAGGAATCAAAGAAAGATTAAATGAATGCAAAATAACACTCAGTATGGAAAAAATAAATGTAAGCACATATTTTCTTTATTACATTTCTACACTTAACTTGAATGAAAGCAGATTGACATAGTGATAACAAAATATTCAGTAATTCAGTAAAATTAAGAGCAGCAGAGCAACAAAGATGATTGGGGGGAGTAAGAAAATTGCCTGACAAGATTTCTACACTATTCAAGAAATTGTATCAATATTTAAAAGTGATTTTTAAAAATATATCTAAAACACGAAAATAACTTAAAATATTTTATAAAACTTAAGTTGTCAGATAGCAACAGTGACTATAACTCATATTGAATAGTCAATTAAACCCCCAATGGGTAGAAATTGCTTGAGAAAGACAAACAAATAAGAATAAGGGAAGGTCTCTGAGCTATCCAGCCTCTGATTCCTGAATCTCAAGGCAGTGTCAGGCATGGGCTCTCTTTTATAGTGTGGGTCTCAAGCTGTTCCAGTCATTAGTTGGAACTTCCACAATTTCTGTGCCATTATTACCCCATCTATTGTACTCCTTCTAATGTGTTATTACTGCTTCCTTGCACCCGATATACCTCCCTTTCAGTTGTCTCTCCCAGAGCTCTCTCCCTCCACAGCCAACCTGATCCCTCCAGTTCCCATCCTTATCCACCCTTGAAATCTCTTCAATTTCCTCTTCCTAGGGTGTTCCATGAATATCCCTTGAGCCAAACATTACTGACACACAAAAGAGTTAATGAAGTGATTCCTATTGATATTCTGCTACACTCAGACCAGAACCTAGTATAATCATCATCAGAGAGCCTTCATCCAGCAACTCATGGGAACTGATAAGAGCAGATGCAGATGCACAGACCCACAAACATTAGACAGAGCTTCGGGAACCCAGAAGAATGGAAGGGAGGATTTTAGAAGTCAGAGGGATCAAGGATACAGCAAGAACACAGGATCAACTAAGCAGGTTTCATAAAGGGTCATATAGACAGAAGCAACAATCACGGATCCTGAGTCTGTGCTAGGTCCTCTGCATACATGCTGGGTTTCATAGCTTAGGGATTTTGTGGAATTCTAACACTGGGAGAGGTGGCTTTCTACGACGCATTTGCCTCCTTTTGGGACTCCTTTTCTCCTACCAGGTTGTCTCATCCAGTCTTGATTTGCAGGTATGTGCCTAGTCTTTTTGTAACGACTGCTCTTCTCTGAAAAGAGATGGAGTGGATCTTAGTGGTGTGGGTGTGGAGATGCTGGGAGGAGAGGAAAGAAATACATGAAAGAAGAATTAAAAAGAGAAAAGGAGATAGCAATGGCAAAAAAAGTAAGAACAAATCAAATGTTCCCTAATGGATTAATTGTTAAGTAGATTACACTGTAACAAGAAACTAATCTCATTAGGAAATAAAAAAAAGAAGAAATTGATGATACATTATCTGACATGGATAAACCTTAAAAGCAATGCTAAATGGAAAAGTGTCATAAAAGGTCAAATATTGTGTGATTCTATTTTGTGTGAAATATTTGATGCAAGAACATCTGTAAAAAGATAGCAGATATGAGGAGGTTAGCGGGAAAGAGAAAATGTTTATTGATGTGTGGTGGTTTGCTGTAGTGATGATCGACAAGTCCTAAAATTCACCATAAGTGAATGTGCTTAAAAACTAAACACATTTTTCTAGTATACATTTTGTGATTTGTGCAACATATTTTAGTAACTCTATAAGGAATGAAATAAGCATTTAAAAAGGGAAGGAGAATATCTTGAAAAATAAAAGTACTTAGAAAAAATTAAACTATGTTGGATATGAATTCCAGTATATGGGACACCATTATTAGTGTGAATTATCTATTAATATCAACACATGGCAAGAGATTATCAATTGAATGAAACTTCTGAGGTTTAAGTTTTATCTATGAAAACACGCTTTAGGGACTGGAGTTGTAGCTCACTGATAGAGTGTGCAACTGGCACACAACTAGCACATATACTTGTGTGAAAAAATGCTTCCTGTTGTCTGTGGGAGATGGCAGCTTTAGGGAACGCTGAAAATTAAGGTAATGGTGAGTTCACGGGAAAGCTGGTTGTATGTTTGTTTTCCAGTCTCTGTGTAATGGAATAGTACAGGGTTTTTCTGAAGTCCTGGCTAGAGTCGTCTTTGAGGATGGATCCTCTCATGTAGCAGCTTTGAAGTTGTTCTGGATATAGGAGTAATTTTTCACACAGGTATATTCAACATATTTTATTTTTTTCCTAAGTAGTTTTATTTTTCAAGATATTCTCCTCTCTCTCCCCAGAAGTTCTCTCTATTTTCTCTTTCTTAGCTATTGGCCATCAGCTCTTTTTTAAGCCAATCACAGTGAAACATATTCACACAATGTAAAGAAATATTCCTCAAGAGAAGATTAGTCACAACTGGAAGATTCAAGGTGTAGAGTCATCACTTAATCATTAGGAGACTTTATCTCTAAAAAGATGTTATATAAGAATGTAGGCATTAGAAACATGTCAGCACAGGGGAGGTGCAGACAAGAGAATCTAAGTTCAAAGACATCCTTGGCCACAAAGTGAATAAAGACCCGCCTGGACTATGAGGGTCTCTGCATGAAGAAAAAGAAGGAGAAGGAGAATGAGAGAAGGACAAAGGCAGAAGAAGGAAGAACAAGGGAAGGGGAGGAGCAGGGGGAGGAGGATAATAAGCATTACTCCAGTTGTGGTGGAGAAGGAAGAAGAGGAGGAAGAGGAAGAGGAGGTGGAAAAAGAGGCAATAATGAAACCAGCATCGAAAAGTTGAGTCTTATTTATTCTTTTCCTAAACATGTGAAAAAAATGTCTTAGATTTTCTTTCAACAAAGTAAGTCAGAGATTTCCTACCATCTCTTAATAAAGTGCACAGAAAACAGGACTGTGTGGGTTCATGGTCCAGAAGCACATTATAAAATTTGTCAAGTCATGGCACTTTGTTTCTCTGGATACACTGAAATTACTTTTGCAGCACTGCTGGTATCATAATATGTCTGGGGCATGCCCTTGTGTTTCTCTTCCTACAATACTTCCATCTGAATGGAGAGTGTTCACAGAAGGTAAGGGAGGTAAGGTGTAGAAAGTGCATCATCACAAATGAGAGTTTTGGAGTCCTTAAACTAGTACTTTTTCAGGTTATAAACACTTAGGAAAACATCAACACTCCTGTGTAGACTCTGAAGCATGAACCCAACAAAAATTTAGCATTGTATAATTATGAGATGTATATTTCCTTGAGATACTACTAAAGATTTCTCAGTTTAAGCTAGAAAATGCCATGGTCATAGGTGGTTTTGTACCATTCACATTCATGGGAAAACCCTGATTTTCC
Source organism: Myodes glareolus (assembly GCF_982192425.1). Classification (NCBI taxonomy): domain Eukaryota; kingdom Metazoa; phylum Chordata; class Mammalia; order Rodentia; family Cricetidae; genus Myodes; species Myodes glareolus. Next base: position 13,336,985 of record NC_142028.1, read on the forward strand.
TCAATATATCATTAATATTTATCATTTGTTGTCTTTTCTCTTCCTTTATCTCAAGATTTGAAAGATGTCCTTATAAAAATTCAACGTGTTCTTAGGTGTTTTATTTCCTTTGTTAGAAGATTTCCCCAGTGCTTTTTTCAATTTTTATCTGACATGGAACAATTAGGGCATATTTTCTGCTCTTCTAGGCCTGCCACGAACTAAAATAAGTTTGATTAACTCAAGCATTTGGTCTTTCCCCTAAATATTATAAAGAAAAGGAACTATTCTTTATTAATAATTCTATCTTTTAAAGCAAATCATCATACAAGAAAGCCAGCACATTAATTAATTAATACATGCACCTGAGGAAAATTAAATAGCTAAAATAATAAATGTGTGCCTCTGAATATTTGAATTGAATTTTGTTATTTAAGTTACTACCAAATTTAATTTGTAGTCTGAGGCATGATAACATTGTAAAAGGATTTATTCTTAGAACAGAGAAGGCTGGATACTAAAAATGTATACTTTTGCTTTTTAAAATATATTTCAGATTCTTGGGGGGAAGCAGTTATAAAGATTATCAGTCTGTACACTTTAAAGCAGAAAAATTATGTTCATGACAAGCTTCTATTTTACACATATATGTTGATATTTGTGTATGTTTTGAGAATTTTTAAAGAGGTCTTGCTTTGTCCATTTAGAAAAGTTTCCTAGAGTCGTACTTTTTTGAAAGTGGTATGGAATTGCTATAAATATCACCAGGAAAATGAAAAGAAGGTGGGGTGTGCCAGAAAATGTTATGCTTAGTTTTGGCCACGCTATTTCTGGCATTTAGAAAAATTAGAAGAGCCATTGGAGTTAAAGGGAAGCAGGTCAAATGCAAGTGGTAGTCAGTCTATTAACATGATGTACATGTTAAACAACACAACCCACAGGTCAATAAGATTTCTCAGCAGGCAGAGGTGTGTACCACCAAGTCCAAGGAATTGAAACCATTTACAAGCATCCACTGCTGGAAAAAGAGTACCTAGACTCAAATGGCTATGCCCATGTGTGTGGGTATTTGTGTGTGTGTGTGTGTGTGTGTGTGTGTGTGTGTATGTATATTCCCAAAAGACCATGTCACATGTTTGACCTAGTAGCACAATAAATAAATAAATTATAATATGTTTGTGTTTACATTGTCTTAAAAATTACAACGAATATGAGTATTTGAGCAAAATTCAGAAAAATGTTTTCTTGTAAGGAAAGATTTGTCAAATTTCGTGGAAATGTGTAACAGGAACAAGGATGCTAATGACAAATACGACAAACCACTAATAAACTGGAAACAGAACAGTGAACATTTATGTAACTAGGAGGAAGACAGGTAGAGGGAGAAGAGATTTGCAACCTAATCAGTTGTTAAGCAAAGTGATTTTATTAAGAAAACACTATGTATTTCAAAGACTATACACTTCAGTTTCTGCCTTCCCTTAAATCCATGGAGATATCAGTTTATCATAAACCTAAGTGAAGATCTCCCACCAAAGCCATTAACTTGCACAAGTTCATGTATCGAATGGTAAGACTAAATCAGTCTCCAGTCCAGGTTTCCAGGGCTGGAGACTGAATCCATAGCGTTAAGCATAGTTGCCGAATTTTTCACTTCTGATAGCTACCCAAAGCACAGAACCGAGTCCAGCGTTGGTTCCAGATATTTTATACTGTTATTATATATCTATGTTAATTCTCTCTCTCCCTTCCTCCCTCTTCCTTTCCTCCCTCCCTCCCTCCCTTCTTCCCTCTTTCCCTCCCTCTCCCCTCTGTGTGTGTGTATGTCTGAGCGTGTGCATACATGCAGAAGCATATGTGTGCTTGTTGATATTTTTGAATGTGAACTTGTCTGTATGATGACTCAAATATGGAGGTCAGGGGACAGCCTCTGAGACTTGAGACAGGGTTTCTAAATCCTTCTGTCTAGCAAACCAACTTCCCATGAGTTTCTGTAGATTCTCTTGTGGGCATTTGAATTACAGCCATGCCCTACCAAGGCCATCTTTGCATGAGTCCTCAAGAGATAAACACACATTCTTCCTTATGCTTCTGCAGCAACTTCCTTACTTGCTGGGTCATCTTCAAAATCTATTCAGGATTTATCTCTCATCTCCTGCACTTGTTCTTCCTGTGCTAGTCAGGGTCATAACACAAATTCTACCTTCAGTCACAACAGCTATTAAATATTATAAAAGAATCAAGACTTTTATTTCTCCTGTGTCAGATCTGGGTCTCCTGAAATCACCATTGAATCACTTAAAACAGTTCAGTCTAAGACCACTACCAAAGAGGCATCCTCATCTGATACAGATATTATCAACATTCATGTATCATTTTTCTTGTATTTTGTCACTTCTGTCATCTTATTTAAAGATGACAGAACTTATTCAAAGGCATAATAATAGGTCATTCTTTCCCTTCCTTTTGGGTAAAGAGAGGGTATGTTGTTAGTACAAGCCTAGAGACGTGTTAAATTTGTTGTTCTATTGATTTTAAAGTAGAGACAACAGGATGAATGTGGAGGCTGGGCCGGTGATGTTTACAGAGTTGGTAAATACAAAAAAACAGCCAGTCATTTGCTAAGGAGGAAAGAACAGTGGGAACAGGGATTCTCCAGGGAAGCTGAGAAGCAAGCCAGAAATCTTGGTATGGACATTTTAACTTTTAGAAGTGTGTTAAATATACAAGTAACTATGTCAAGGATAAAAATCTGAGAGCTGGAAAAGAAGATATGGTCGAACTTAAAACTCTGGGCTCTGTTTGAGAACAGGAAGTTTTGAAAGTTAGAACCCCGGCTACCAGGCCATTCCTTTCTCGAAAGTTCACAGTGGCCCTCCATGATGCCCTAGGCTCACCACAGCCTGGCCTTTGAGGATCCTCTAAGCTCCTCTTGTTTCCTTCTCATCCCCAGGAGTCTCCTGGGCTACTCAGCCGCAGTCATGTCTACTAGCTGTTCCTCCACACATCTGTATTGTTCATCTTTTGAAGTCCATCTCTTTTTAAGCTTCTCTCAAAAATTAAAACAAAAATCACCAAATCACCCTCTGACTGCCCATTTAACCCCACTTGGCTGCTCCTATTCAACTTAGCACTTAGCACTTTCTTGTGCACTTTGTTTTTTCTTTTAATTTATTGCCAGTATCTAATCTTATATAATCTAATTTCCTTATAAAGGAGATTCCATGAGATAATTGATTTTTCATTATGTATTTGTTTCACTGCTGTACCAACCGAACATAACTGCAAGAAAAAATTCTAAATAGACATTGTTAATTTTTTTTTTTTTTGGCCTGACAAACCTCTCTGCCAATGCAATAATCCAGATCAGATCAAATTAATCTGAATTAGAAGAAGCCTTGGTTTAATGGATGCCAGTGTTCCAGGGTGCCCCTCCAGGAAAACATGGAGAGGGGGAAAGAAGAACAAGGGGGACCACTTGTTTGTTCTCTGCTAGGCAGTTTAAATAGCCTATGGGAGTGGTCTTGACCCTCCTGGGGGAGGGTCACTATTTAGCAGGCTTTCTGGGAGGTGGAGTCGGGACTGTGGCAACTCCCAGAGGAGGGGGCTTGAACTTTCCACCAATCAGACATGACTTGGGTTTGTTGATTGACTGACAAGCATATTTGGTGAATACCTATTAAAGTCAACCATGATAAAAATTCTAATTATACTGATAGTATACAATCATATTATACGATTACAGTGGTGAGAGGTGAGGGAAAGAGAGAAATGGTGGGAGAGAGAGGGAGGAGAGAGGGAGACATGATTTTGCAGTTTTGCACTGTGTAGCCCAAATTGGATTGAAACTTACTATTTAAGCTTGCTGCTGCCTTCCTACCTCTGAGAACTGAACTCTAGAATTGTAGAAGAAAGACACAATGTCCAGAGTGGAGCAATAAAGTTTTCATTGAGTAATACAGTTAGAATTATACCCACAATAATGAAAAGGATTAATCAAACTCATAACTAATAAAAAAAAGTATTACTTAGTTTAGTAGCTCTTAAAGTGTTTGATGCTATGCTGGTAGATTTCTTTTCCTTTTCTTTATTTCTTTTTTTCTCTTTTTCAGTTTAACACAAGCTATGGTTATCTGAGGAAAGAACCTCACTTGAGAAAATGACTTTATTTGATTGACAGTAAAAAAGTCTTTGGGGGATTTTATTGTTTATTGGTTGATGCAGGTGAGTCTGGCCCACTGTGGACAATGACACCCTTGGGTAGGTGGTTTTGGGCCATATAAGAAAGCAAGCAACATAAGAAAGCCAAGAATAGAAAAACAGTAAGAAGCATTCCTCCATGAAGTCTGCTTTAGTTTTAGCCCTAAGCTTCCTCTGCTTGAGTTCCTATTATGACTTCCCTCAATGATGGATGGTGATCAGGTCATTTAAGCGCATTAAGTCCTTTCCTCTACTAGTTGATTTTGGTTTTTGATTGTTTTAGTCCCCGCTCCAACCACAGGAATAGTGAGCAAACTAGAAGATATCTCTCAGAAGACATGTATATTTAAAATAAAATTAAATTGTAGATTTTCTGTTATTGCCCATAGGCAGTAACCTACGTATCTGAACATCAATAAAGACACGCTGTTTTTCTGAAGTGAAATGTCAGAGAGTTCCTTAGATGAAACCTAGAAAAAAGAGGAAGAAAGTTTTCAGAGGCTGACTTCGATGAGTTTAAGCTTGCCCTCAGATCTAGTATAAAACTATAGGATTAAATAACAGAATTAGAAATTAGATTAAGAATTAAGAAGTCTTTTTCTTCTTGGTCAAGGCTGATAAACTGAGGAAGATAGGCTTATTTTTCTCCCCTGAAAGCATTTAAAAATAGACTCTCATCTTTCTACACGGATCTTTATGATGGTCTATTCTAAGATATCATATTTGTTAAAATGAACTTCTATGTTCAGGCTCTGCGATCATGACTTTTAATCTTGCCAACAGTTATGAAGGGTGTGGTGTGTGCTCCCCAGGCTGTAACAAGTGACATCGCTCACATGGGGTGATGCTTCTCTGTCAAATGAATCAAACGCAGTCCTGCTAGAAGTTGACTTTCTTGTCTGCATTTAAATGATCCCATCCCTTTCTCTCTCTTTGAGGTAGTGATGCAGAAGCCTGGGACCCAGCAAAGTCAGTAATAAATATATAACTTTTCCCCACTGATTGGTAAGTTATTCTTTAACACTTACAGAAAGGTACAAATTTATTCTTTTGATTCAGCAATCTGACGATTCACACTTCTTTTTTATTTATTTATTTATTGATTGATTGATTGATTGATTTATTAAAAATTTCCACCTCTTCCCCGCCTCCCTTTTTCCTCCCTCTCCCCCTCCCCCCTCTCCCTCCCCCATCCCCCTCCCCCCTCTCCCTCCCCCATCCCCCTCCCCCCTCTCCCTCCCTACCTCCCCCTCCCTACCACCCCCTTCCTCTCTAGTCTTAAGAACATAAGAGTAGTCAGGGTTTCCTGCACCGTGGAAAGTCCAAGGTCCTCCCCCCCTCCATACAGGTCTATAAAGGTGAGCATCCAAACAAACCAGGCTCCCACAAAGTTAGTCCATGCAGTAGAATTAAATCCCAATGCCATTATCTGACAATTAAGTAGAACATTTTGTACTAAGCACCCTGATAATCATAGAGAAAAAAAGGGAGAGATGAGAAAAAATAATATTCATTTTTTTCTGGACATTTGCATGTTCTTCATTTTGGATTGGAGATTTAAATAAGATATTAACTTATTTCAGCATATCAGTGATCAAAATTATGCCTTTTCCATTATGAGTTTTAAAATAATCAAACAGAGAAATAGTACAGTGAGTTAAGAATCAGATGTTAAAATGAATATTTTCTTTTTAGGCATATATGCACAGTTTTATTTAGCATTTCCAACCCTTAATTCATACATACATACAGATCTTTCACCCAGTTGTATCCTGAGCTATTTCACAGATGAGGCATGGTTGTCCATTCATACAGTATGTGCCTGGGTGACATTGGGCACTATTTTAAAAGAGCAGTCACAAAATCTGAGTTGAAGAACAAATTTAATTTCAGCTAGTCAAACAAACCTTAAAAGATGAATTTAAAAACTTAGAATCTAAAGGTAACATAGGCATCATTAAGAAGAAAATGCATACTTTCAAACTTCCAGAAAAACCTGGTTGTACACAGTCTGGTTTATAAGAGAATTTGGAGCAAGCTTCAGACTTTCATCATTCAAACTGGACTTTGTTTATTGTGTTTCTGCCTCCCTAAAAGGACCATGCTAAGCCTGAACCAAAGACCCTTGCTATACATACTCAAGGCACTTGAAATGCTGTAAGCAGTAGGGACACTCTTTCCTCTTTTATCACTGATGACACCCGCGCAACTCTAATGCCTTCACATTTATTTGTGTCAGTGCTAGAAATCGTGAGTTGTGGAGACTGAAATACATACTGGCTTGTCCTCAGAAGCCCTTGAATGAAATAACAAACTCAAGAAGCTCTTTAGCAGCAAGCTGCTTTTTACTAGAATGTAAGAAAAATATCATGGCCTTATATTGTACCAAATATGAGGGCCCCATTGTTAATACAGAGAAATGAGAAAAAAAAAACAACCACTGTTGATCTATAGATTAATTTGTCTTTTTGTCTGTTATCATTGTTAAAGGAAACTGATTTTATTAAATAAAGCATACATGCTAGATACCCTTTGTTGTTGGGCATGGAACTCCTTATATTATGAAAACATTGCTTTTAGATGAAATGTTCATAAAAGGTAGAGTAAAATAGTAAGGAGTCAACCCAAAATGACTCAAATTTCCACTCCAAATAAAAAGACAGCTGCAATCATTCATTTGTATGCCACAAGGCTTTTGATGAGAAAAACAACAAACATCCAGCGAAAACTCTCACATTCAACATTTATTTCAAATAACAGGAATTAACAATCACTGGTCAACATTTATTTCACATTTTATAGTCATGCCAATTAATTGTATTATTGTTACAATTACAGGAAAAACCTGTTGGTCAAACAGGTTAAAGTATAAACAGTATAAATTAATAAGTCACACAATTGAGCACTGGAGAGGAATTCCACATCATCCTGTCACAATAAATTCTGTACTTTGGTGTCCAGATAACATGAATGTCTTGAAGGTCTTGTTATCAGAATTTTTCATAATTCTAATTGTTAAAAATCTTTTAATTTGCATTAGAAGCCTGTAACAACTGCCATAGTATTGAAGAGTTACTCTCTGTAATAGATTCAGGATGAGCATTCCCTGACCTCCCAGCAGGGAATTTGTCCCCCAGCTTGAGAACCATATAGGTTCATACTCACAGATGAGCTCAAGCGGTCTTGGAAGCATTTCTAGCTTTCTAGACTGTCTGACACAGAGATCGCGGATGATGTGATAGTCCACTGTTGGGACCTTCTGTCTCTTTGAAATAGTTATTGTCTAGAAACTTTGCATCTCAAAGCCCGACTGAGCCTCTGCTTCTACAACACATCAACAAGCTTTGTCGTTTTTATTGTCAGTGCAAGAAGGAATCTCAAAGACAATTTTTTATCTAATAAATCTAACTTGCTTTTAAAAAAAATCTTCAAGACACAATATTAAGCAGTCCAGGCTAGCCTAAAACTTTCTTTGTATCCAAGAAAGATGTTGAACTTCTCAGTTCTCTGCCTCCACTTCCTGGGGGCTAGGATTATAGGCATTGGTTACCATAACTGGTTGATGTCCTGCTAATGATTAAAGCAAGTTCCCTCTACATGCTAGGGACATAGTTTATCAACTTAGCTACATCCTCAACCTGACAAACATTTTTAATCACGAAGAGATTACAAGCTCCATAGGGAAAGCCTGTATTGTCTCATTTTTCAGCAGATAGGCAGGTTCAAAGCCAGAACATACAGTCTCCATGCCGAGATATTGGCTCTTTGGACTTACCCTGCACACCAGTACTGTTCTCTTCATCTCATCATGTGAAAAATTCTAACTTACTTGGCTGAACCATGTTTGTCATGCCCAGTTGATCAGGGAGGCTGGTCTGTCACTTTTCAGGACATAGTACATTCTTTGTTCCTTATGCTTCTTGTCCAGTGACACCTCAAATTCTTCATGTAATTCAATGAGAAAGCATGTAGGAAAGTCCTCGGTTCAACTTCCATCACCAAACCAGGAGACAGATACAAACACACACAGAAACACAGAGACAGAGAGACAGTGCTAAGCCTGCAAGAACAAAGTGATGGAGTAAGACCAGGTCCAAGTCTCCTCTGTGCACAGCACCCTCCAGTGCTGTTGTGTAGATGCTGGTGCCCCACGAATAGAGCCAGCTGTGCACAAACAGCCTCAGCCATGAGCTGCAGCAGCTTTGTCTCCGCAAGCTTCTCAAAATCCTGGTCCAGGCCTCTGTTATAGCACACACCATGTCCACTGTTTGCCATCACCCACTCCTCTGACCATCACCTCTGAATTCCACTCCTAGTTTTATGGGCTATCATCATTTCTCCAATTCTATTATTTGCAACCTCTTAAGAAATAAGGCGTGTAGGCTGGGTGGTGGTGGTGCACGCCTTTAATCCCAGCACCTGGGAGGCAGAGGCAGGTGGATCTCTGTGATTCAAGGCCAGCCTAGTCTACGAGAGCTAGTTCCAGGACAGGCCCCAAAGCTGCAGAGAAACTCTGTCTCAAAAAACAAAACAAAACAGAAAGAAAAGAAAAGAAAAAAGAAGGAAGACATCTAAAAATAGTCATTGACGTGCATTAATACAGTCCTCATTAAGTTCATAGGGGAGATCAATTGTGGATATTGACATGCTGCATGCTTGTGCCTAAAGGAGGCAGTTTTCCTCTCAGCCATCCCTAACTTCCCACTCCTACTGCTGCCCTCTTGTGTAGACAATGTCAGCTCTTGCGATTTCCCTCCCTTTCTCACACTTTCTAAAAAAAAAAAAAAAAAAAAAAAAAAAAAAAAAAAAAAAAAAAAAAAAAAAAAAAGAAAGACATAATTAAACCTCATGTCCCGTTTAAGCAAAGCTGAATACTCTACACATGGACATGCTTGTTTTCTCGGTTTTAATTCATAATCATTACTTTCAAGTAACCATTAATTTTCTTCTCTACTGGGTCATCAACCCAGCATATCCTCTATGTCTGTGCTGCATTTCCTTCTGTCTTAAAAATGAAATCAAGCTGGTAAGCCTATGTTTGCTTCGTTCTACCAACTTTACAACAAAATCAGAGTTGTTTGTATCTTATTCCCACTTTTCTTTGATCCACTTTACTCGGGCGTTTGCCTTCCAAGTTTTTCTGAATTTATGAATAGGATCCTCTTTTGTAAATACCGAAATGTTCCTGGCATTCCAGTGCTCTTTCTTTCCATAAACCATATCTTGTAAGTTATCAAAGGTTCTCTATAGTAAATAGCATTTGGCTTTCAATATTCAAAAAGATCCTCTGATCCAATTTGTTATCATCATTTGATAACAAGTCATAAATCTCTCTAACTAGTCTTTGATATATCTGGGAAATAACATAGTTAACAGATTTTTCAATCCAGAAGTCAAAGCCATCATGTTTAAATCAAAGCTATCTTACTATTTCATATTTAAGAAACTCAAATGTCCTCCATCTCACACAGAAAAAGTGTCAGGACTTCTTCAGGCTTCTGAAAGCCACACACATCCTGAAACTCAACACTTCCTAGAGCAGAAGCCCTAGTTCCTCCAACCCCCACTCACTCTTTTTCAGCCACTGTAGTTTCCCACTTCAGACAAACTCTTCATGCCCGTCACAGATCTTTCACATTTGCCTACTGCCACTTTATCTTCCAACATCACTAAAATTAAAGTAGTCATGTTCTTCCCTACTCCTCAACATAACTTCACAAGCAGTAGCCCCTTCTGAAGACATTTTAAAAACTTTTTCCATTAGCTAAAAATTGATGAATGGCTATGTAAAGAATAGACAGGTCACTGATAGGTGAGTAGATAGATATAGATGGATGGATGGATGGATGGATGGATGGATAGAAGATAATTTGACAAATAATAAGCCCATAATGTCAGTCAACATCATACATGTAGAGCATAGAAAATTAATATAATTAATCAAAGAGTATCTATTGATAAAGCTCTTACAATATTTTTTTTAATTTCTAAGACACATTTGGCATCATATTAAAGACATCAGAAAACAAGGGAAAGTTTTATAAGGCAAATAAAAATATTCAAGCATGTATAAGGAAGGTTAAAGAAGGGGTAGCAAATTTTTCTGAAAACATGAAACTTACATGCTCATGAAATAAATTGCTAAAAATACAAATTTTTCCTTAAAGAAGATGATATGCAATGTTTTTAAAAACCAATGCAAGCAGTTAAATAAAAATGAGAAAATGACTGAATTTGTTTTTTTTTTTAAAAAAGTATTTATATAAAGAATCCACCCTGCTCCTGGATGCATGATAAAGAGGGAGCAGCGACTTTCCCAGGACTATGTGTATCTTCATGAATGTGTGCAGGTTTGTGAATGTGTGTAGGTTTGTGAATGTGTCTGAACATTCACATTTTTGTTTGTATGCATATGCATGTATATGGGTAGGAGACATGTTTGTGCACACATATGTATCCATATAATTAAACAAATAGTTCATTAAACATTACCAAGTCAGCTGGATAAATCAATGTTGCTGTTAGCATGTTGTAAAACACATGTCCCCTTGTCCACAGTTAGAAACAGTCTTCCTCTTTCAGGTGGTCTCAAAGCTCTTTTCTAACGTTTTGGCTACAGTATGGAGAGTCTGGTGACATATTTGTCGTAGTTTGCTATTAAAATACGGGTACTTCTCTCTCACAGTGTTCTTTATGCCGAACACAGTCCTTGAAAAAAAAAAAAGGTGTTGCTCTTTTGTAAGTAACTTCAAGGCAGGATACCTCACAGCATTCAAATAGGAGCTTTTATCCAGTTAATCATCAAGCATTACCTGCTTTCATCAGTGTTCAGGAGCTTAATTCCTGGATTACACATCCCCCAAAAAGCTAAATATGAAAATCAGAATCACAGACCCAAACAATAGAACTCTTATACCATGATAATTAGAAAAGGAACCTATTACCCAGGATGATAATTAGTGACTAACATATTAAATGACCTTTAACATTTACCTTAAGCCCTGGATTTCTGGAAAACCAGCAAGGTTATGAATGCCATATTAGTAATCTTTAATCTTTATTACTGTTGTGGACAGAATCTTAATGATTTTTAAACAGGCAGTGGTCACTAACATATCCCTATTAAAATAAAAAATCTCATAAAAAATTAAATGGATTAAGACTTCAAATGTACCATCATCAAAAGTATTATCTAATTATGGAGTTCAGTGAGCAGGCCAAGTGAAATGGCTGGTGATATCAGTTACTTGCCACATGGGAATGCCAGGATTTATGCACAAATAGATTCTGCCTCTGTTGCAACATAGTAATTAAGAATTTGTCAGGGAAATTTGACCCTCTAGGGTAGAAATTACTTTGTAAAATAAGAATGGCAGTGCACTAGTCTCCTTGCTGCCCATAATTTAACTTGATTATTTATACATCAAAGAGTGTGCAGTAACTGCAGTATAATCTTTAAGTGGAGGGATATTAAAGAAAGAAGCATCCAGAGAAATCGTCTCCCAAATCTCCGTGAGAAAAGAGAAGAAATTTTCATAAAGCATTTCATTTTGCATATAAATTGGGGCCTAGATTGTGCCTGTGAATTTACTGCTGTCAAATTTAATTTTTCTTTAATTCTTCAGGCCCAGATGTGAAAGGCTCGGTGTGCAGGCTGCAATTTTCAATGCTTACAGGTAGCTCCCGGATCGATAATGTGTCTTTATGAGAAATTACCGTTAATGTTATCGAGTATGCATTTTGTTTTATAGGATAATAAGGTAATATGAAATGCCAATTCATTCATTACGAGAGATCTAAGTGCTTAAACGAAATGGGTGGCAGGTCTGAAAAAAGATGTAGCAACGGCCAGGAAAGTAGGAATGGATTTTTAATGACCTAATACTTAACAGTTTGAATGGGGTTTTGCACATTCTTTTAAATATGATTTAATCTATCCGATAAAGACATTTATTTAAAGTATAAAATGAGTTTGAGATGAAATTACTCTCAAGAAATAAATACTAAAACAAATAACTAAGAGGTCAGAGCATTTTTCTGATTTCCAGTACCTAAATTTACTAAAAATAAACCCTGGATATGAGCTAAACTGTAAGATTCACTAGAATGCAGTCTAGAGTGTAATGGAAAGCTATAAACAAGATGGTTGTTATTGGTAATGCACACCTTTAAACAAAGCACTTAGTAGGCAGAGGCAGGTAGATCTCTGTGAGTTCCAGTCCAGTTTGCTCTACAGAGCAAGTTCAAGACAGGCTCCAAAGCTGCAGAGAAACCCTGACTCAAAAAACAAAAACAAAGCAAGCAAACAAACAAAAAGCTATAAAGAAGACCCCTTCCAGCTTTTGAAAACATAAGAATGTACTTACTATCTTTATATTAAAGTATGCTGCTTTAGGAACTAGTTTTTTTTTTTAAAAAAAAAGCAATTTGTTAGAAGTTCACACATATATTTTAATGGAATATAATTTCAAAACTGATATTAAGAACTTCACCCATAGCCAGGTGGTGGTGGCACACGCCTATAATCCCGGTACTTGAGAGGCAGAAGCAAGCAGATAGATATTTGTGAGTTTGAGGTCAGCCTGGTGTACAAGAGCTAGCTCCAGGACAGATTCCAAGCTACAGCAAAACTGTGTCTCAAAACAAACAATAACCAAGACCAAAACAAACAACACCAACAAGTGAACGTCACACATATGTTTTGTCACAAGGAAAATAAGTTTCTATGTTTCCATTACTAAAACTTGTTGAGCTCTGATTCAGTCTTATTACAGGCTCTGGATTTCTCATCGTCTAGAAAGCTGGGCAGACTCATTTGACGTCACTGTTTTTGTACTGAGCCCATATGTATTCTAAAAGAAAGGCATGCCAATAGTTCAGACAAGCAGCATTTTTAGCAAAACTAAAGCATATCTCTTAGTGAATAATTTGTATCAAAATGACCTGTTTTTTGATGAATTAGCAGTTTACTTAATTTCTGGTAATCCTGAAACATCATGGTATCACAAAGCAAACATCATTAGGTTGTACACTACCCCAATGAAGAATCACACTGACATCCTTGAAGATTTTTCTAAATCACATATTGGACTCAGTAAAAGGAGGTACAGATATTCATTATTACAAACTAAGCAAATTGATTAGGACAAAGGAGTGCCAGAATCTCACCGAGCCTCTGAAGAAGAGGCTTGGAATTGTACAAGTTCCTTCCCTGCAGTATTTAAAAAGACAATTTGTGAGAGCCAGTGACATTTAACAAAATTACAGAGGCTTTGGGGCCGTCAAGATCGGGGTCGTTTAAACACAGACAAAATATTTACCCTCTGTCAATCGTACTCCTTATGTTTAGAGAGGAGGCACAGCTGAGGGGCATTCAATTCTTCGAAGCTGAAGGAAAGTCCCCACTTGAACCTGAAGGGCTGCTGAGCCAGGTGTTGATTTGGTCTTCCTCTGGGCACCCTTGCTAAAATACCTTTCTTATGCCAAACAGTTTCTTGATTCCACCTCTTTTCTTCAAACCCTGCTGCTACTGTTCAACCTGCAATTCAGGAGTCAACTACCTCAATAACAACCCCCAGTTCTGTTCGGTTATCTTTGGCAATATTCCCCAAAAGTTTTATGGAGTTATTATTTTCTCACTACACGATGGATGAGCACGTGGCTCTGCCACGGAAGTGCTGCCATTTAAACATGGACCATGGAGTCACAAAGTTATAGTATAAGTTCTGACTAATTCCTTAGACTTTGACAATCGCTTGCCTCCTGTGTCATTTCCCATATCTTTCAGCAACTCTTCCACCTTTTTGCTTAAAGCTCCCCGTTCCCATGAACTTTGATCCTAATTGCCAGACATCTTAAGTTAGCAGGAATCTGATTTATGAAGCATGAATCATTTGATCCTCTTGTGTGCTTACCTTCAGACTTTTCTACAGACACCTTTAGCGGATAGAGTTATATTTTCCAGTTTAGGACCAGTGATTCCCTAGACATCATTTCTTTTTAATTTTCTGAACATTTGCTAAAAGTTTGCTTCAGATGTCACTTCCTACCCTTCCCAAGTCTTCCGTCTGGACTTTCCTTGGCTTTCTTGGTATTCTGTTGCTTTTATTCTCACAGACTCATTCTCGCTAAATAGCATTAACAATAAAATAATTAGAAACTACTGTGTTTGCAATGTACTGGATGCAAGACCTCCCCTTCCCTCATGCCAGATCAAATTTCTCTTGGCCCTTCAGCAGAGTGTTGTAGGAAAGGGGACAGTTCTCCTTTCCCACTCATAGTTCAGTAGCCTGTAATTGACAACTTACACACCCTTTTTTAAAATTTACTGGAGTCATTTTGCCAAAGTAAACAATGGTTTCCGGATTCTAAGCCCACTGACACGTTTCATCATTGATTGGCTTCTAGAAGGGTGGGGGATGAACACTTCTTCCCTTTGACTGATACGTAGGAGCAAGTTAGATTGTTATTTTGTTTTTTCTTTTTAATTTGATACCTAGCCTCATATACGCAAAGTTTCCTACTCTGCTCCCTCTTTAAAGATATCTCAGCATTGATTAGCTGCTTTCTATCCTCTTCTTCCCTGAATGATTTGTTTCTAATATTACCTCAAACTGATGTTTATGACCCTGATTTTGCCTTTCTGGAGACCCTGTGTGTTCTGAAGCTCTGAATGGTATCTGGTATCTGTAGTTCTCTGTTAAAACTATACAAAACTGCCAGGCAATGGTGGTGCACAACATTAATCCCAGTACTTGGGAGGCAGAGGCGTGCAAATCTCTGAATTCAAGGTCAGGCTGGTCCAGGGCTTCACAGAGAAAACCTGTCTCATAACAAACAAACAAACAAAACCCCACAAAATAAAAGAAAACATTAAAATCTACCTATTGTGAACTCTTTTCTCCAAATCTATTATTCTGGTTCTGTTATAACCTACTTTTCATAAAACAATTGTCAGTTTAAATTCCTTCTTTGTCTTACAGAAGCTTTTAGCTCATCAGGTGCTAACTAGGGGCTGTTTGTATACGTATAATATCCCCATGTCTCCCCATCCTTACCTGAGATCAGACACTCTTCACTGGTACCTTTTAATACTGGACGCATAACCATTGTATCACCTGGGTTATTTCTGCAGTCTGTCTTTCAGGACATTACCAATCCCATTTCATCTAAACTTGGATCTGATCGTGCCACTTGCCTGCTTTGGAAATCTTCAGGGCAACCCCTCTGATTCTAAAATCCTCACATTTTGCTATTATATATTGTCTGGCCTTCTGTGACCTCCCTAACTCTCTCACCTTATCTTCTGCCATGTCCCGCCTCTTGCTGTACGCACTTGAAATCAAATAGCTTACTGCTTTTCTCATGCACCATGCTGCTTCACAGCTCTGTGCTTTAACTCACGCTGCTTAACTGCCCTGAATGTGCTTTACCACATTCTTTGCCTGGCTAACTCTTACTCATCCTTATAACTTTACCTCCCACCATGTGGTCTTCTCAGGAAATTTTCCTGTATCCCCTTCCAGCCGAAGTGTAAATACGCTCAGCCCTCCAGCAGCTACTGCATCCCCACGCTTTCTGTATCACACTGAAAACTTTGTCTTTTTCCTTCTGCTAGATAGAAATATGTCTTCAGTAATGATTAAATCTTTTCCTTAGAGAGGAGTTCACTGAAGATTTCTGAGTGGACAAAGTGGGAAATAAAGAAATGTTTAACTTTTCTAATAAGTCTCCTAAACTAAGTAAACACCTCCTTTATTCTCCCTTAGTTGTGAGAGTTCTAATAGCACTCTGTTCCCTTCTGCAACTTTTCAATGGATTTTGCCCTTAGAAAAGCAAACTTTCAGTTTCTAAAACCTGGACATAGATTTTTGAATGGTTAATTTTTGATTAAGTGATTTTGATTCTCTTCTTAAAAAGCATAAACATATAAATTAAATATCCAAGAGGCTAACCACTTTCCCAAGTTTCTTTCTTTTTTGTTTTATTTATTTATTTTATTGCTGTGATAAAATATCACAATTAAGAAGACTTAAAGAAGCAAGACTTTATTAGGTGTTTACATTTTCACAAGGTTAGAGTCCTAGACTGCCATGTTGAAGAGCAGGAAAGCAAACTGGCAGACATGCCATTGGAGCAGTAACTAAGAGCTTACATTTTGATCCACAGGATGAACCACAGAGAGCTAAATAGGAATGGTGGAGGCCTCTGAAACCGAAAAGCTTACTGCAGTGACATACCTCCTCCAACGAGACCACACTTCACAGTACTTGCCACACAGTTCCAGCATCTGGGGACCAGATATTCAAATATACGAGAGCATTCTCATTCCGGCCACCATACCAAGTTTTCCCTGTGTCCTTGGTCTCCTGGTGACCTTGTCCTATACCTCTGGCAGTGCTAAGATTACAATGTGAGAGAAGGCAGGCATAAACATTGAACAACGATCTTATAGTGTCCTGTAGAAACAAATCTAAATTCATTTTTTTGCATTGACCATTTTATTATTTCTGTGTGAACAAACAGGCTATTGAGTAAAATACAAAGCCTTATTTGAAAAGGGCACGAGTCTTAAAATCCATGTTGAAAGCAGGTGAGTTACAGCAGGGGTTATCAGTATGAGCATTGCTAATAATTTTGCCCGGATCATCCTTGTTGGGAGGAAACTCCTATACATTTTAATATGGTTAGGAGAGTCCTTGCCTGTACCCACTTGACTCCACTATCACTTTCCACATTTTGTAACAACTGAAATTGTATCCAGGTGTTGTCATTTTTCCCTTGCCAGGACAAATTTCCAGGGGAAAAAGCTACTGTTCTTAGAGGACCACTGACCCAAAGAACTTATTAAGATGCTGCCGTGCTCTCTGCTTTTCTCACTGCTGTGACAAATACCTAACAAGATACAACTTAAAAGGGGATGTATTTTGACTTGCAATTTAGAAAGGGATCTGGTGAGGAAGAAAAAGGGGTAGGAAAGTAAGGTAGTCGATTCTATGGCAATAGAGGTCAGGAAACAACAGGTAGAAAGTGGGGCTGGCTAGTGATTTCCTTTCTTCATAAAGAATCAACCTTTAAAATGTTTCACAGTCATTTAAAGCAATCCCTCCTGTAAACAGAGATTGTGCTTTTGTTTCTTGGCTGCCGAGATCCGAAAAATCACACAGAAACTATATTAATCCCAATACCATTTGGCTAATAGCTCATGCATATTCCTAGCTAGCTCTTGCATCTTCAATTAACCCATTTCTATTAATCTATGTATCATGTCTTCTTGACTATGAGTACTCTTTCTATCTCTGTTTTAATTTCCTGCCTGGCTTTACTCTGCTAAGCAATTGCCCAAAGCAACTTTATTCATCAATCAATAAAAGCAACACATATACAGAAGGACATCCTACATCATCCCTCAATTGTTTAAACACCCACCTAAGGCAAATATTTCACACTGAAACCACAATAGTTTGTATTAAAATATTGTGACCCTCATATTATTTTCTGCTACAATCCAGTTAATGTCATTGCATGAATTCCTCAATCCTAGAAGAACTTCATACCTCTGAAATTTTGTTAGATACTGCCTCTGAATCAGAGCCCTCCATCAACATAGCAAAAGATATTAATGACCAAGACAGTGTCAAGCCACTTTTCATTTCTGGAACTAATATCATAGCTACCTTTGCTTGCTTTCCTGAGAAGTCACAGGAGATTATATATTCCTTGAAGGGAACTCACTGTGTCCCGCAGTGGAGGAAAACAGTAAAGAATAAGTTTAAGAAGTGTTTTTCAGCTAGTTCTATTAATGGTGAAGAGAAACCTACTCAAAGTATCTTAAATCGTAGAGAAATGTGTACTCTCAGAAAGCAGAACTTCTAAACGAAGGTGAGCTGCATTATTGGAACATAATTTCAACGATGTCAGAAGTCCCTGCTCTTTTCATTTTTACAGTCTAATATCATGGGATGTCACTGGGAGTGAGTGGCTCCATTCATTTTAAGTGTTATAACAGAGCATAACATATCAAAAGCTAGAATAGAGACTGTCTTGTGGCTCTTGAGTAGCAGTAAGAAAACCATTACATGATAGCTGGTACTGGACTGGGAATTAGCAAGCCAAGGTTGCTCAGAGATGCCCTGAGTCTTGGAGGAAACAAATTACAAACTGTGGGATTCAGTCTTCATGTCTGTTAAGTAAAGATTAGATCAAATTATCTACAAAACAACAGCAATACCTGTCTTGATCACAGTAAAACTGTTTGAACACACGTAGATGCTTGCTTTCCTCAGCTTAAATATATAATTGAGATCTGAGAATTAAATAAAAAGGAAGCAGGCTCTCTTTCCCATTGTAGGGTGGGATTTATTTCTCTTCAGGTGACTTCATTGTTAACTTTTGCTTTGCTCCCCTTTGTAAAGTAAATGGCTCTCAGCTCCTGAAGGTGTTACCAAGTGGAGGAAGGGAATTTCCTCTGAGTATCTCTCAGGTCCCAGAGGCACTACCCATCTCCAGCTCATCCAATCAATAGCCAGTTAGAGCTGGGGAGAAACAGTGAGTAAAAATTACAGAATCGATCTGCCCTGCCCCACATGGACCATCATTCACTCCCTGCACTTCCAAGGTTGGAAAGGGACCACTCAGGTTAATGGGAACACAGTGGCAGCCCTGCTCTTGTGTTTTCTCATTTCTCCTCTCTTGCCCTGAAGTAGATGCTCAGGACTAAAAGAGTCAGACAGGCCAGGCAAAACCTGATGGAAACTCCTATCAAGAATCCTAGCAAACTATGCCAACACTGATAATGGCATCTGTTCTGCCTCTGAGGAAAAAAGAAATCTAAATGGAAAACTGAGGGAAAATTTTATTCTACTAATACAGATAATGTAATCAACATCTAAAAAACTGAAGAACTTGAGAAATGGACAGTCTATCCTCATTGAACATCCCCAAAAGACCATCTCTGTATAATTACTGATGATTTTGGTATACTTGAATAGGATTATTAAGTGGCAGTCATAGAAAGTCTATCATTATATTCAAACATCTAACAACTTAAACAATAATTGAGGTTCCCTTTCAGTTTTGTAAAATTAATGTAAATCATTACATAATGAGAAAATCTATAAGTAAACATGCATTTCATGATGTTCCACAAGTGATTTGAAGATTGTAGTTATTATCATATCTACAGAATTTTTAATTACTCATTTGTATGGGAGTGGAACATGCACACATATGTGGGCTTTCCTGTGCAGACACTTGTGGAAATCAAATGTGAAAGATGGACTTGGGAATTTCTTCTCCAATAATTTTTATGCTCACATATTTATTTGCTTATCTAGAAACAGGGTCTCTTACTGAATGTGAGGTTCACTGTTTGGACAAGTGACACTGCCAGGGTCTACCTGTCGCAAATCGAGCACTGTACTGTACTTCAGGCTCCCAATGTTGTTTTGAGCATTTGCATGAGTGCTAAGGAACTCAAATCCTCATATTTGAGACCAAGTATTTGACCTAATGAGCTGTCTCCTAGCCTGTAGATCTTCTTTCTTTAAGAGGTTAGTAGAGAATTTACCTACAATGTTTCTGGCTAAAAATTCTTAATCCGTAAGTGCTTGACTATAAGTTAAAAGAATAATAAGGTGTCATTTCTCTGAAGAATTAGATAATGTGTCCTTTGCAGACTCCTGGACACTGACATCCACTGATTCTCAGACAAGAAATTTGCATGAGAAGATGCCAGTGTCCAGCTGTTCTGAAGGCATCAGTATTAGAAGGGGGTTTCATCCAGTATTAAGGAAGGCTGTGGAGTATTTCCTGAGAATCAGAGACAGAAGAGGGAGTAATAATAGACTGGCAGTTGTTTTGATGCTATTTTCTTCTGTCTTTCAAAGTATGGTGTCCTGAACTTGTACAGTTAGCTCCATGGTTAAGAGCACTGATTGCTCTTACTGTGGACTTGGAATAGATTCTCATCACCCACATGAAGTTTAACAACTACTCACAGCTTCAGTTCCAAGGCACCTGATGCCCTCCCAGGGCACCAGGCATGCTTATGGTGCACAGACATTTGCAGTCCAAACATTCACAAACATATTCAATATTTTAAAAATATATGCAAATAAAAGTGAGATGTCCTCTTCTGGGGGATAAAACATTTTATTTCTGCAACTCTAAGAAAGAGACTATAAACAATAAACTAGAGACATTGACATCATAAGAGAAATTTAATGTAAATTGTATTTAAGTATGAATGTATTGCAGATGGACTTATGTATGACAGGATAAACCTCTTAAAGATTCAGTTAGGCCAATGTGCAACTGTGCAATTCTAAACCTTGTGCTTGAAGCTTCTTCCAGTCTCTATGGGCGAAAGTGTGAAACTAAAGCCAGAAAATAATGGTGAAAAGGTAGGCAGACAGAAAATACAAGGTGGAAGTGAGAGGGACCCAAGGATGCCTCTTTTCATTAGATTATCACCTCCAACAAATGAAGCCGAGGAACAGAAAACATTTTGCAATAAATAAGGCTCAAAATTCTGGAAACTACAGAGTAATAATTATATTAGCGATAGAAAGCAAGATTTCTAGTGTAAGGTAGGATAGCTAGAAAGCTAAGGTTAGCCTGAAATTGATTCTGGGAGAGTAGAAGAATTAGCCGTTCTCTAAGGAACCTTTAAGGGTGGCACAAGTCTCTATAGATTATGTACAAAAGTCACCCACACACCCACACCCTAGTAAGCAGTTTTGGCTTGCTGCTTGTAATATACAGTCAAGAGTTTCTCCAGGGTCTCCTCTATTTTCAGTCTCCATATGTTCATTCTTTTTTATCACAGCATTGTGGGCTTTTAGGGAAAATTACACCATGTAGCTTGAAGAGTCTTTTCAAAGTGACAAAAATAATTCCCACTCAGAATCCGTGGGTCAAAGCAAGAATTTGGACACTTCGACATTTCAGAAGAGGAGATCTGCTTTCTTCTGCATCCAAGTGAAGATAAAATCTAAATTATCTCTTGAGCAATAAAATGTGTGTTAGAGTAAACTAAAAAGATTAAAATGGTTCTTCAGGAGAATTCTTGCTTGTGTATCTTATGTTCTTGTACATAGTAGGTTCTCTACCTCTATATTTTCTATCTTCAGATTTGATCAGCTTCAGATTGAAAACATTAAATATAATTAGGAAGTTGTCAAATGCAAAATTTAAGCTAGCTGCTCATCAAGAATTACACTATATCTGTGGGAACGAAGAGGGGTGATGATGTTAGTATTCCTGTGGCTTCCTGTTGCCTCACCAATCTTCTGTATCTCACTGTCACTCTTTCATCAAACATTGCTTGTCTCACACCCATGGTTCATATACTGTATCATTAGAAGATAGAACAAGCACTAAAAAATACAACTATTTTCCTGTCATCGTCTTCCAAACAACAGGTTACAATAACCATGTGCATGACATTTGCATTTTATTCTACCTCATTGGTAAGCTAGAGTTGATTTAGATTATAGAGTAGGATCTGCAGACAATTTGGCAGTTTATAGAAAGACCATCCATATCATAGCCTCCACGCACAACCTTGAGCTTGTTTTCCATAGATACCTGGAGATTGGCAAGCCACATATATATATATATATGTTGTGGCTACAACAATTTTATTGTGATATGTCCTGGTGGTATTTGTCAAATATTCTTTATTGCATAATTCTTCGTGGTCCTGGAAGTGGAAAAAAAATTGAGTCTTCAACATTCAATTGCATTTTCTATTGAGAAGTATCCAAGGACTATGCTAAAAACAAGATGTTACTGCTGAAAAATTTATAATTGTTAGTACTTTGTTAAATCTGTCATCTAATTAATTCATCTTCTATAAGAAGAGAAACTAAGCAAAAATTTCTACTAAACAGTAAGAGATGACATTACAAGAGGTTTCATTTCACCCATCAGCAGACTGGAAGCCATTCCAGAGTGAGAAGAAATGAACCTTTGAAAGTTTAGCACAGGTGTCTGAAGTCCCTTATCAATCTTACTCATCAAGTATCAAGTAAATTAATGGGTTGCGTTATGAGATCTTCATACATATTTATCTTAGAATATTTTTTCCATTTTCTCCTATCTCCTGTTTTCTTACTCTTCTTGTGTGTCTCTTTCCCTCTCAGGGCACTCCCCACTCTGATTACATAAATCATAAGAAAAAAAACACTTGATATTTTCTCTCTTTGCTCCATTCTTCCCTCACATTCTCTTCCTCCCTCCCTGGACTTACTTTCCCCCTTCATAAGCCAGATTTTACCCTTCTTTCCTTTATTTGCATGCACAGGTGCATACATATTTAAATCTGGATTCAGAATGAGAGAAAGCATGGCATTTGCCTTTCTGACTCTGGCTTACTTTGTTTAACAAATTCCTGAAAATGACATTATTTTATTATTTATGGGTAAATAAAATTCAACTGTGTACACTGACACTACCTTTTCACTATCTGCTTTCTGTTAGGAAGCTAGACAGTTCCGTTTCTCTGCTGTTATGAAGAGAGCTGTAGTATCCACAGATGCTTAAGAATCTCTTGGTGTATCAACTTCTGGTGGGTACCCAGAAGTAATGGATGTGGCTAATAACATATGTATTAAGAGGCAACACAGCATTAAAGTATGTTTTGTAACATCAAGAAGGATTTATCATCTGAATTTTGTTAATAATCCTTTAAAATTTGTGGGTAAAGTTGAGTAATGTTTGGAATCCTTAGCATTTTTCCAACTATTGAAACTTCATATGAATATTAACTGCTAATTTATCTTAGATTTGAGTACATTCTCTCTGAACATTAATATGGATGCAAAGCTTCTAAAAACGTCTCATAGATCTGACATGTTTTGTATTTCCACACTTGTGAATGTGGAATACTCATTAGTATTTTTATTTTATCTATAATATAAAGAAACAAATGTTTAAATATAAATGTATTACTTTGACTTTTTCACACATGTATACATTCTATCTCAGTCATTTTTACTGTGTTTCTCACTTAACTCACACACCTGGAGCAAGAGGCATGTGTGAACTCTGATGATGGCACCAGATGACAGGAAAATGAGCAAGAGTTACAGGTTACATAGCTGAAACCTGTCTTCCCAACATGTCTCACTCTCCAAACTGCTGTGTGTGTGTTGTGTGTGCATCTGTGAATGTGTGTGTGTGTGATTGTGTGTGTGTTTCTGTACATGTATGTTGGCAGGAAGTATAGGCGAGGTGACCAGGCAGGAAGTAGAGGTGGGGCGATGAGATCAGGAGAATTCTGGGAAGAGGATGCAGTCTACAGTCATGACCCAGTCACAGAAGAAGCAAGATGTGACTACCTCGCCAAATAAGGTATCAAGCCACATGGCTAACATAGACATGAATAATGGGCTAATATAAATTGAAAGAGTTAATAAGAAGTCTGAAATAGTAGGCTAATTAGTTTATAACTAATGTAGACCTCTGTGTGATTTCTTTGGGACTTAACGTCTGAGGGAACCGGGCAGGACAGAAAATTCAGACAACACTCAAGATTTGAGTCAAGCTTCATGTGGATGATGTTATCTTCAAGAGG
Organism: Myodes glareolus; assembly: GCF_982192425.1. Classification (NCBI taxonomy): domain Eukaryota; kingdom Metazoa; phylum Chordata; class Mammalia; order Rodentia; family Cricetidae; genus Myodes; species Myodes glareolus. The sequence continues at coordinate 13,360,743 of NC_142028.1, forward strand.
TCTTGATATAAGTCACCCTCCTCCACCTTATCAAGTTCAGCTTCTCTTTTCAGCATTTCACAAGCCTGGACTAGTACCACTCAATTTCCTTCTATCCCCTCGGATACTATGATGTTGATCTTTTACAGACTCTTGGTCCTCTGGTTGTCACGTGTGTGTCAGTATACCCATGGGTTGATTTGTGGCCTTTTCTCTTACGCTTACTGTCAAAGACCATGGTACCACAGTACCACTTCTACATGGTTTGACTTACAAAGCTATTCATTTCCATGTGATCACTTGTCAGAAGCACAGACCTATCCATCAAGGTCCACAAGGACCTTGTTCCTTGTGTTCCAATGTTCTTTTGATGTCTAAAATGCATTCCACATCCTTGCCAATAAGTGATTTTTTTTAATCTTTGACTTACAATTAGACAGAGACTGTGCTTTTGTTTCCTAGCCTGCCAGAAATAAGCAATCCTACAGAAACTTTACTAATTACAGCACTGCCTGGCCAACGGCTCAGGTGTATTCCTAGCTAGCTCTTACATCTTAAACTAACCTACTAATGTTCTAGCATCTTTCTCCTTCTGAGGCTACATGGCTTCTCTTTGACTCCACCTACTCTCTATCTCTATCTCTGTTTGGATTTCCCACCTGGCTTTACTTTGCCAAGTCATTGGCTGAAACAGCTTTGTTCACCAACCAATAAAAGCAGCACATATACAAAAGGACAATTTACACTTAAGTTGTGTATTTTTTTTCTTTTGTATTGATACTTGGAGCTTGCTCTGGATTCCTCTCCTTTCTTTCCATCCCTTCCCTAAATCTCCAGCCTATGCTAAATTAGTCACCAAATTAGATCCTAAATTTGGTTCTATTTTCCTCCTTTTCAAAGCTAGCATGTTTTCCAGTTAAACAGTTAGCATTTTATTTCATTTAAAACTCCATATTATACCCTGATGTCTCCCTTCTTCCACCCAGTTTTTCAATGCGCCATGCATTAATTTTATTAGATTAAAAAGGAAATCTCATTATCATTCTAACACCTATCCATTTTGTGGCATTCTGTATGAGAAATAAAACTTCATATTTCCTTGTACTCCAACATCCTATCAGAGACAGGGGTGCCAGGACCATATATGTAGTTTCAAATTTCAGACAGCTGACACTAGAGGATTAAAAGAACACAGATACATAGACTATATAGCTAGACAGTATTAGAAAAATAAATAAATTAAGGCCAGCCAGACCTGGTATTTCTAATATCATCTGCTGTTCTTCATCATAAAATTCCATTTCAGGTAGGTTGACATTTTTCACCTTCTTCCTTGAATACATCATGCTCGTTGTGCCCCAAGGACCTCTGTATTAACTCCAGTTACAAAGATCTTCAGCTTCAAGTTCACTTGGCTGTATTGTCGATTAAATTTCATCTGCACAGAGAGGATTTTGACTACTTAATTTAAAGTAGGTTACCAACACAGCACCGGATATTAGTTCCACACCTCCCTCCAAATAATGTACTTGATACATTTATATTGTACACCATGTGCATTGATATTTCATTTGTGTTTTAGTAATTAAAGTTTGCCTGAAGATCATAGAGTAAAATAGCAAACTGGTCAACCTTACAGATCAGGTAGTGGTGACACATATTTTTAATCTCAGTAGCCACACTAGCTTGCACATAAAATCTGGGCAGGAGTGGTATATGCCTTTAATCTCAGCACTAGAGAGGAATATAAATTGGGAGGAGACAGCTCTCAGTAAGTCTCCTTCTGAGGATTCCTAGAAGGATTGTCATTTCAGACTGAGGTAGAGGTGAGAGCCTATGGCTGACTGTTTTGCCTTCTGTTCTTCAAGCAAACTTTATTTATTAAAATATCAATAAAATATCACTAAAACTATGGATAATTGTTTGGCTTCTATTGTATACCCTATTTTAAATTTAAGTAGCTGTTGCTAAAAACTTTGTATTATTTAATTTGACATATCCCAGATTATAAGATATTATCTATTTTTACTATGTATTCAATAGCAAGGTGAAAGACTTATGAGTATAATTTTAAGAATATTCGTCTTCTATTTTTTAGTATTAGATTCCTTTACAAATGAAGACTATAACTTATGTGAGTTATAATTTATGAAGATTTTGACTTATGCTAGTAATAATTTTATTTCCAGTTCTAAACCTTGTTTCAAAAAATTACTGACACTGTATTTTTAACTTGGAGATAACTAACCTCACTCCTCACTAACACACCATGTTTGTAATAATAATAATATAATTGAGAGTATCACGTTATACATTTGGCATGGAAAGGTAAGGAGATAGGGAGGGAAGGATAGGAAAATTTACATTTTGAATCCTCTAAATAGCTAAGACATTTAAATTAATAACAGAACAACAAATTGTGTACCCGAGTCATGTCAATGTTGTGCATTCAATTTTCAGTTTATGCTTTTAATTTCTAATATCTCCATTTTCATCAAAACTGCTTGCTAAATGCACAGCTAATCAGGTATGCTCTGGCAGGATGAGATTCTCTCTGGAGATTCATAAGAGACTTATTTCCAAACTTTGTATGAACCCCAAAGATGGATAGTGTCACACTTTTAAGTTTGAACTGCTGTTGGTTCAAACACAGCAAAAGATTAGAGACATTATAGTCATGTGTTAAATGAATAATGTGAGTATAATCACCTTTTTGTTAGTTTTTTACATTTTAAATTTACATAAAAATATTTTTATTAAGTCCCTGAGACATCAGATGAATTCTATAAACCAATCTTTGTAATTAAAAATGGTAGAATTTAAATACACTATGTACCTGTGGAAGACATCACTAGTTCCTTGTTATATATTCTATCATATGTGACAGTGTAACTTAAATTTCTTCCACTTTTATCCAGGGGAATGATGGTTGGCTGCCAAGTCTTTTACAGTACATTAACTTTCGATGACTTCCTCCCATATTCTCTTGGCACAGCAAATGACAACACTGACCTAGTCCTTTGATCCCAGAGGCATCAATAGGTATCATAGACAGCAAATCTCTCTCTAGCACAGACCGTTTTTCCATTTCACCAGAGGAATGAAGCATCTAAATGAATTAAACATTTCTGTTGGGATTGTTTGGATATTATTTACCCTAACTGTGCCCTAAGCAGCAGGACTTCATGAAACATGTGGGTTGCTTCCTCATGTAGAATTTCAAATATGTGAGTGTGGTGGGAGGCTGCTTGTTCCCAGTTGCTCAGCCCTGAAATAGTCACAAAGAAACCATATTATTTGTAATACTGTCTGGCCAATAGCTTCCGCATGTTTCTGGCTAACTCATATCTCAAATTATCCCATCTCCATTAATCTGTGTAACACCATGAGGCTGGGCCTTATAGGTATATTTCCAGGATCTGTCTCCAGCAGAGACTACATGACTTCTTCCTGATTCTGTCTTCTTTCTCCCAGCATTCAGTTTAGTTTTCCCAACCTAGCTAAATTCTACCTTGCTATAGGCCAAAAACAGTTTCTTTATTCATTAACCAATAAAAGCAACACATATACAGAAGGACTTCCTACATCATCTCCCTTTTTCTGTTTCAATAAAAAGGAAAGCTTTAACTTTATCATAGTAAAATTACATATACAAAACAGGTGTTAGGCAAGACTAAAGTTACAACATTTATATATACTTTATCTTTTATCATAACTAAGGAAAACTATAACTAAAACTATCCATTTTTTAAACCCCTTTAAAGACTCCAGGGAAATATAATATTACCTAAGTAAACAGGAAGTGCACTGTAAGCAACTTCTAAAACTCTAAAATTGACAGAGACATCTCAATACCTGGACAGTCACTCAACATTCTTCTGTACCCTTCGAGTTTCCATCTTCAGCCTACAGACCCATAATATCCAGCAGATGTTTACATGAAGCAGGATATTTCAAAGACAGTTCTGCCTATCTTGGCAGTTGGTCAGTCATTTTCTTCTTTGTTCTGAAGAATGTCTGGCAGACTCTTTCATGAATCAGGAACCCCAAAGGAAAGCACTGTTTCACCTTCTTTAGGCAACTTTAAGCAGTCATTATTTCTGTGGGTCCTGCAAGTCCAGTCAAGCAGTTCAGGCGAGAGCATTCTTGCCCAAATGGCTAACGAACTCCATGAGGAGCCTCTTTGGCACCATTCTTCCTCTTGAAGTTATTGGTGATGCCAGGAGCAGTTGTGTCTCATTTTCATAAAAATTATTAATCTCTTAAAACATTTTAAATGCCATATTCTGAAGGTCTCAGAAAGATTTGAAGAATGCCTATCTCACTGAAATATATCTCTGTATATCTAGAAAACCTAACTAACGTGATTACAAGCTTGACTATTATAGATGACTATTAACCTTTATTTCTTAATTATACATTCCAGTTTTAAATGAGCTGCACAAACACAATACCTTAATCAAGAGCAGAAATATACATATAACAAAATTGAGCTTAAATTTGTATCAATAAACCAGATTTATATCAATGCAAGGTATTCATATCTATATCATATCCCTCCTTAAATGTAAACAAAACAAAAATTTTGGTGTTGTTTTCTTCAAACTGCTTCCTGTTTTTTGTTGGGCAAAGTATTTTTGGGGGTGTTCACAGTGACCTTTTGGGGGATCTTGGTCCACAAAACCACATTAGTCTGGAAGGATTCCACAGGTTCTCATCTTTTCTGGAAACAAAAGCAGAACCTCTTTTTCTAAAGCAACAAATCCTTAGATCTGAATTTTGTAATCAAGATACCTATAGAGTACATATGTTGGTTTAGCTTAGCAGTTCCCAGAATCAATTGTCTCTCTGCATTCAAAGAATTTATAGAAAACACAATAGTATACATAATCCAGATTCTCTGTGAATTTTTCATCTTTATGTGGCTTATTTTTCTTTATTCCTTTTAATCTATGACTGTCTGTACTGTCTCTTTAAAGACTTTGTATCATTTTTAAATGATTTATTTTTTTATAATGCTCTATATTTTTTTCTTCTCTCTTCCAAGCCTATGTACATTTATCCAACACTGTGACGTATTTAGAGGTCTTTTCCATCTGAATTTGTCTTTATTGTGTATCTGTAATCCTTTTCTGACCAGGACTGCATCTTAAAATGCTAAGCAGCTTGGCTAGGTCTAAGGATTCTTTGTCGTTTGACTCCACCCAATCCATCATGGCAGAGGTTCATTCATTGCCTCTGATACTGCCAGGTGGGATCCATCTTCAACACAAAACTCTGATAACCAGTTCGCCCATGCAACCACTAAGTAACTTGTAGCACACTGCCCACAAACCACATTAAAGTGCTTGATGTCCTGAAAGAGCCAGATTTCATGCTACCAGCATGACACTGGAAGCTATCATTTTGAAATCGTATTTTGTTTTTCCTGCTACTGCTGAATCAGGAAGACCTGTATTAAAGGAGCTCCACCATGCTGCCAGCAAGCAGAGCCCATCCAAAAAAAAAAAAATGTGGCTAAACTTTTTTTTTTTTTTTTTTTTTTTAGTATCTAGGATTTGCTTTTAAGCTTTTTCGGGTTTTACATGGATATAGTTGACTATGTTGGGTTCCAGTTTATCACAGGAGGCCGCTTGTTTGTTCCTGGCTGTTCAACCCTGAAATAATCACACGGAACCATATTATTTAACACTGATTGGCCAATGACTCTAGAATATTCCTAGCAAGCTCTTATATATTAAATTAACCAATTTCTATTATGTTATATTTTACCACAAGATTCGTGGTCTACCAGCAAGGTTCCTGCTAGTCTGTTCCCGGCAGCAGCTACATAGCTACTCTCTGACTCTGCCTTCTTTATCCCAGCAATCAGTTTAATTTTCCTGCCCAGCTAAGTTCTGCCATGCTATAGGCCAAAGTAGTTTTTTTTTTATTTATCAACTAATAAAAGCAACATATATACAGAAGGACTTCCTACAGCATGTGCATATAAATATATTTTAGCTCAATATCGGTAAGTCAGAGATGCTATAAACTATTATGTTGATTTAGGATCAAAATAGTGTCAGTCATACATCATGACTACAAAGAGTAGTTGAGAGGGATGGAGGGGCTGGTAAAAAAGGATAAAAATTTAAGAGAAATCATAGTTACACAGTTCTGGATGTTTGCTAGAAATTGCTAAACTGCTAACTTTAAAATGAATTCTTTGAAAAAATTGTATACTAATAGATTCAAGTTCAAGTTTTATTTTTTTATTGTGCCACCCATGAGAGTACTAACAATATTTAAAACTCTTTCTTAGAGTTAGTTCATTTAAGACTAGGAAGTAATTGCAATTAAAATTTTTGGACACGTTTATCCTGGAAAACAAAATTATTCTATCATTTCATACAAATTATTTTCCATTGCGCAAGCTATTGTTGCTTTCCTGAAAGCATCTCACCCATTCACCTGAAATTACTCATCCAATGATTGTCTATTGAGTTAAACCGCATAGCACTAATTCCTATGTCGAAATCACGTAGAGTTGTTTAACATGTGGGGGTGACAGTAGAACACTATGAAAAAGCAATGTATAAGATGTACAAGGATATCAGGAGGGGCTTGAAGAGCAAACGATTTGATGACACATTCCTGTCTACCTTCAGTGTATTTTTTCTTGGCTCTGTAAGTCAGTTTGACATTCACAAAGAGACATAGCTCGACTTTCTCAAAGGGCAGCCTTAACTCATCCATTTAAAAAATTGAAAAAAACATATGTCAGTTTGCTTTCATGCACAGGAACAAAAATAATGTTCCACTGTCTCTGGAAAACGCACGCAGAAGGTCTTTGAACAAATCCTACCAAAAATGCCCTATTGCTTCTAACTATTCACATGCTTATATGAATGTTATAATATGAAATGAATATGATATGAATATGAAAGAAATAATTATGATAATTATTCTTCATATTATGTGATAATTATTTGGTAACCTGTCCATTTACGTCATTATATTATATAAGCTACAAAAAGAGAGAAATTAGACATGGTAGTTGACCAGGTAAGACAACATGCTTTATGCAAGCTTGGAGATATGAGTTCAAATACCCAGCACCCATGTAAAGAGTCAGATGTGGCTGTGCACCTGTAACCCTAGTGCCCTTGGGTCATGGGATGGCAGAATTATGAGGACTTTCTGTCTGCCAGACTAACTCAAAGCTCAGTGAAAAAACTCTACCTCAAGGACATAACTTAGTAAGTGGTCAATTAGGAACCCAGTGTCCTTGTCTGCCCTCCACAGCTGCACATAGATGTGTGTATATATCACACATGCACAAACCACAGTCCTACTATAAACACAAATACACACAAAATAGAAAGTTTATATACATAAACTGAAGAATGAAGTGATGCTTATTTTGTTTAGCTCAAACTCTGATCTTTGGGGAGCTAAATATTCTACAGTACACACACAAAAAACAGTTTTCACATGTAAATCATCACCAGTGTTGCATGAAGTTTTCAGAGCAACAAGCAGAAACTAACACATTAGTAAAAGTTAAAATCTGTGTCAGGTCAGTTCTACTCAAATGCACAAAATTCTATGTGATAATTTAGGACTTTTCATAGTATAAAGGAAATATTAATGCCACTAACATTCTATGCATTGTTATCCATTTTTTAAGCAATGAATTAAAACAGAAGATCTTGTTCACTGAGCATCATTTACGTTTTAACTTTGCTTGCAAAGCATTAAGTGTTTTAGAAATAATGATAAGTAGTATTTATAAACAGATAGAAATTGGTTTTGAAATTTCACCAGCATCAAATAGTAATATTTCTTTTCATATGCAATGATATTTTATTTTTATTTTATTTAAGGAAAACCCAATAAATTTTCATGATATTGGTAACTTGAATTCTGTTAATTATACACATTGTTTCAAGCATACACACTCGCAACCTTCTGTGTGTCCATGTGCATATGTGCACAATTGTGACACATGTTTTCTTGCTTATGGAAGCAGGGCATTTGACTATTGGCAGAAAGAGTAGGACTGGAATGATCTTGGGGGCAACATGAGAGAATTGCATGTCGGCAAAAGGTCATCACTGGTGTCATCTATTGCAATGAAGAATATAATTTTTATCAATGTTCCTTGTCCCAGAGTGGCAATGCAATTGTAAATCATACCACTAATTAGAGTCTATAAAAAGATTTTTAGTCTTCTAATGGGAGTAATTATTTTTCCTTGTTCTTCTGTGTAACAGAACTCAGACATACTGATTTTCAGTCATACCAACTCAGAAATAATATATGTTCAGCTAACTTATAGCTTTTGATCATGTCCCTTGAAATATGTGCCCTCAATGAGAGTCCATTGGAAGAATTTTCCTGTTGTTATAAAATCCAATACCAAATTATAGAAAATGCATTTTGCTTTCATTAAAAATAAGCTATAATATTTGAAACAAATAATACATGTTAACTCCCACATAATGTCATCAAGGATAGCAAGGAAAAAAAAGAACTGTCATAAACCTTCAGATTTCCAGAAGATTTAACTAATTGTAATATCTCTTTATGTTTCTTAATTCTTGTGCGTGTGTTTGTATGCACATGTGTGTAGGCCAGTGAACAACGTCAGGTACCATTCATCAAGTACTGTCTATCTTTTATTAAATCAGTTTCCTATTGACCTCGAACTTTCCACACAGGTTAGTTCACCTAGCCAGGAAGTTTAGGTGATCTGTCTCAGCAATCCTGAGATAACTACACACACACACACACACTCACACACACACACACACACACACACACACTCACACAAAGCACACTGTCACATGCAAGCATACTCTCACACACATACTCTCACACACATACATCCACACTCTCTCACACACACACACAAACACATACATACCCACACAAAGCACACTCTCACATACAAACCACACTCACTCAAACACACATCTCACACACATACATGCACACATTCTCACACACACAAACACATACACACACTCTCATACACCCATACATACACACACTCACACATACAAGCACACAAAACACACACAAACACACTCTCACATACGCACATACTCTCTCACATGCACACACTCTCTCACACACAAATACACACTCACACACACAAACACATACACACACTCTCACACACATAAATACACCTACTCAAAAACACAAGCACAAACACACACTCTTTCACACACATAAAACGCACAGTCTCACACACATACACACTCTCACATGCATTCACATACAAATGAACAAACTCACACACACATACACATACACTCTCTCACACACAAACACAACACAACACACACACACGCTGTCTCTCTCTCTCTCTTTCTCTCTCTCTATCACACACACATACACACACACACACTCATACACACACACACACACACACACACACACACACGCACACACATGTATGTAGCTTCTGAGGCTCAGAATCAGGTCCTTATATGCCAAGCAAACATCTTAGTGACTGTGTGTGCCATCTTGCCAGCCTCTCAGCTCCTAATTTTGTCGAGATGCTTCTTAGGCACTTGGTAAGATTTTCAATGAAGAGAGTCGCCCACACACCTGGACCTGATACTAAACAACCCAGACACATGAAATACTGATCTACAAAGAAGTCAGCATCAGATTCTGGAAAACATATGATTGTCATAAAATACAGCTTTAAAATCTTAGTAGATATCAGAGTCAGGACCATGCTTTGGCTTTAAGATCAGTACCAACAGGCTGAAAGAACTTCTGTCTGCTCTCTTAGCCTCTGGAGCAATGAAGATGTAGCCTGTGACTGGAAAAGAGGAATAAAAGGATAAGGGTCCTTGAGAACACTTTTTGAGCATCAAATACCATTGAGACACTCGATGCCAAAGCCTAAAAGTTAATGCTGAATGCTATGAAACACGGGATGTCTAACCATGATGAAATTAAATCACCCCAGTTTCTGTTGACTCAAAAGAGGATTTGAGGCTAAACAAATGTAGCTTCCTGAAAGAGACAATTTTCACCAAAGTTCATAACTGAATGTGTCTGACAATTGAAGATGAGGGGCCAAAGAGATCCGGGGGAAATATGTGTTTGTCTTGTTAAGAGTCAAATTGTACTCACTGTCCAGCTGGGTACTTTTTAATTGGCAATGAAGTCGGAGAAATAAACATACAAAAAAAGAAAGAAAAAAATTGTAAAGTAATATCTCTTCTGTTCTGAGGGAGAGACAGAGAGACAGAGAGACAGAGACAGAGAGAGAGAGAGATAGATAGAGAGAGAGAGAGATACATTGCCCACAATAATATTTAAAAACTTCTTAGTCTTCAGAAGTAAAACTCAAAGGACCAATGCTTATTTATTTATAGTGTTTCATTATTTATTGAAATCACTTTATTTCTGTTTTACATTTGAGACATTGCATTCAAATGACAGAAGAGCAGTTTTTCTTTTTCTCTACTTTTTCCCACTCCAACTGAAATATCAAACATCTTGATGTTATTTTTCCTTATGGGAATTAAAGGGATCATGCAAAGTTTCATTGCAATGTTAAAATTTTAGATTTGAAAATTCAACACCACAGATGTAATCACAGCCAGACACTAATTAAGCATCCAGCCGAATTTGGTCCAAGAATGCATATGCATATATCTTGACTTTGGTGGGTGCAATCTGTGTGTTTTCAAGGGCAAATTTTGGTTAAATATTTATTTGAAGAATCTACAAAGAAAATTCTAAAGAAATATGACATTTTTATTCAATAGCCTTAACTACAAATTGCTTTTAATTTTTTTGTTAATTTATATCATGGGTAAAGCGTTAGCAAATTTCTTAATTTCCCTGTATCTAGAAAAGGCAAAAATCATCATTACAATATCCCCCCTTTCTTCTTTCCTTCCTCCTCCTCTTCCTTCTTCCCATCTCTGCCTCAATCTCTGTCTCTATCTCCATCTCTCTTTTTCTTCCATTTCCCTCCCTCGTCCTGTGTTTTAGAGTAAGAGAGACTAAATGTAGGCAAGACATACAGTCTTCTCCATAAGATTTCATCTTTCAGATTTTTACTGTTTCTAGAGTTCTCTCGTGGCAGTTTGGAGGTGATGAAGGCATATGAGGCATACGTGTGAAAGAAAATAGGGCAGTAGTTCATATCCAGAAACTTTTGCTGGGAAACATCTCCTAGCAGGTTTATTCCATATACTCAAGAAAAAGTTTGGTTTTTCTCTCTATGGATTTTCTTTAGTATCTAGAAGCATATGAGGCAAATCCAATGCCTGTGAAAACTCTCTGGAAATGATTTGAAAATATGTATTTTATTTTATTCACAGAAAATTTGCAGTTCTGTGTAAAACACTTGTCTCTGAATCAGAGCCAGGCAACACTTCTGAGAGAGTCATTCTGCACTATGGAAAGGTTGTGAACAGTTACACTCAACTTGAAAGCCAAATCACAATGCTGGCAATGCACTTCACTAACTTTCCTGGTGTTTATATGCTCTGCAGGAATTCCTACTGCCAGTAGCATTTAAGTAACATGCCTGTTTGGGCGTGGTCTCTTATAGTATTTATGCCCATATAAAGCATGTGTCTGGCCTCTTTTCTGGCTGTGGGATTTGGTTGCTGTCCCCATTCCAGCAGAAGATTGTGATCTGTGAGTCTACCCCTAAATAAATAACCCTCTATTATTCTCAATTCTGAGCTAGAGTGGGATTTCTTTTAAGCATCCTTCCTCATCTAAGCCTTGCTTTCCTTGTTTAATAAGAGCAAATAACGATTAGAGACTTCCTATAAAAGTCAAAAGAGCAACAAAAGTCCACAAGTACCTAGACTCATCATCAGCCTACAAGGTTTCCAAGCATTTAAACTTTTCTTTAACTAATGCTTGTGCTTTGACTTCCATTGTGATTATTTTTTTCTCTCTGTTGTATTCCTTTAATAAAAACTCCATAAACTATAATTGGTAGGCTATATAATATGCATAGGGTTTTATGAACATAAATGCAAACATCAAAAATTAAATGCCACTTTCATTGCCTATCACTTTAATGGTACAACAATAATAAATTCAAATAACTTTAAGCTGTTTTATTAAGTCATAAATAAAAATTAATTTTTCCATATTAAAAACCTCTTTCACATGTGAGTTTGTTTATAGTAAGTGATTAGAGAATTCATGGTTAATGCTTTCCTATACATTTTCTCATTGAGAAATGAATGGTCTTTTGGGATTCACTGAGTCTCAACCATGATCTGTGAAGTATCTATGAAAGTGTCTTTCACAGGCCTGAAGAGATGGTTCAAAATTTAGGAGCATTTGCTAGTCTTGCAGAGGACCAAGCTTCATTCACCACAGCCAAATCAGTTAGGCCCAACTGCCTGTAACTATTGATGTCTCAGGCCTCCAAGTGCTCTTACACTCATGTCCATATACCCACATGCACACACATGCCTACACATAGTTAATAAAACAATGAAAATTATTCTTTAATGGAAAGAAAGGAAATCATTCACAAATAAAACTCTCCCCAATCCGCTAAGGTTACAGAGTAAATGACAATGGATAGAGAGTCATAGCATATCATGGCTATGAAGAAGAAAATGGCATCTATCCTTGAGTTCTGAAAACTTGATCTTGGGATCTTATTAACTGGTGAAATACTGATCTTTCTTCTACGGTACTGAATATAGTATCAATCTACTAGTTTCAGTGTTTCACACACTTCTTTCTCCCTGATATCTGCTCCAGTGATATCTAGCTATCATTCTATCTTTTCCTTAGTGTGTAGCTGAGAGTACTTCTTACAAGACTTCTATTCTACCAATAAGTCAGGTGCTAAAGCCAATTTTTAAACTCAAGGCTGGAGACATAGCACAGCTGATAAGAGCATTTGCTGCCTGCCTTAGCTTTCTGATGCTATGATAAGTGATATGACCAAAAGAAACTTGGGAGGTGGTGTGGGAGAATTGTCTGTATTCTGTCAATCATGTTTTAAATAAATGCTGATTGGCCAGGCAAGAAGTATAGGCAGGAAAACCAGACAGGAAGTAGAAATGATGTAAAGAGAACAGGAGAATTCTGGGAAGGAGGAAATTGATTCCCTCCACTCCTGCCCAGATCTTCAAAGCAGCAGGATGTAATCTGCCCCACTGAAAAGGTACTGAGCCACATGGCTAAAATAGATCAAAATAACGGGTTAATAGAAGTTACAAGAACTAATAAGAAGCCTGACCTAATGGGCCAATCAGCTTTATAATTTATAGAGATCTCTGTATGATTTTTATGGGGCTAAAGAGCTGTGGGAACTGGGCAGGACAGAAAACACCAACAAGCCAGCCCCCCTCACGTTACAGGAAGGAAAGGGTTTATTTGGCTTACAATTTATGCCCCACAATGAAGGGAAACCAAGAAAGAAGTCCAGTTGGGACAGGAAATGAAGCCAAGGCTATTCAGAACTCTGCTTAGTAGACTACTTTCTCTTCATGACTTGCAGCACAACCAGCCTGAAGTGTCACCACCCACCATTGACTATACCCTACAGCATCAATCATGAATCAAGGAAATGTCTCAATTGAGGCTTTTATCGCATGAGTCCAATTTGTGTCAAATTGACAGGAACCAACCATGTCACAGTTCTTGCACAAGAATGAATTGGGTCCCCAACATCTATGTTCAGCAGCTCAAGTGCCTGTAAGTCTAGCTGCAACAGATTCTATATCCTCTTCTGGCCTCTCTGGGCATCTGCACATACATCCATGAACACATACATACCCACACATACACATAACAAAACAATTAACATAAACCTTAAAAATTTAAAATCTGTAATGATCATAAATTTAGGCCACCATGTGTCTCAACATAAAATGACCATTTTGATCAACATCATGATAAATTATTACTATGATCAAACATACTTATCATCAATTAGTCATGTCTCAGGAGAACACATTTGTAAATGTATGTACAGAGACCATCTACAAGGAAAACAGAGAAAAATAAATGTGATAATTTACATATTCTGACAGCTCTTCTTATTCTAAATAGCAAATACATTTTAAAATTAATTTTTGTTATAGTTAATTTGATCATTGTTATGTGTTATTTTTCTCTAAACTTTTTACTTATAATTTATATAAGCAAAAACAAAGGCATACTGTGGAAATTGATAGTGTCCTACCAAAGTGTAATTGAAAGTAGTATTAATTACTACAAAGAATTAATTAAATTATAGCTCTCTGGATCTTATCTTTAGCTTTTACACAATGCCAATAAAACCATTCATTTTTCTGTTAATGTTATAATACTGGAGATTTGGAGACAGGAAATATAAGGACCTGGCTCTATCCCTAAATGTCACCCACATAAGTGGTTTGACTTTTATTTCCTATTTACTTTGGTCAGTGTAAATTTCTGTGGGTTTTACTGGTTGGGGGAAAGGAGATTTAAGGATTGTAGTTCTTGGTTATTAATATTTGACTTTGTTAGTTCTATCTATTTACTATATGACTTGTGGGAAAAAAACACAACAAAATTAGATATCCATTCCCAGCCCTTAGATGCATAGGGAGTGTGATCACACATTTGGCTGGCAGTCTTTCTCTCTTGCTTGTGTCTTCAGCTTCCCATTCAAATAATGACAGCCTTGGAGCTTTGGTTTGCTTCATTACCCCTTACATGGATGTTAACATTTTTTGTTCTTCACATCTTATACTCACAATATTGAAATTTGTGCTTAAGCAATCTCAAAATCTACAAAAAAAAGTGGCCAATCTATCCCAGGACAATCACACCCCATGCAACTATCCTGTAAAGCTGAACATCGGTTAATTTCTAGTTATTAATCTCTGAGCTGATTACAGGATCTCAGTTTCCACTATATTGAACCCAAGTCTATGGGCAAGTCTTCCAGAAAAAAAGAAAACCCAAAGACAAGTAAGGACAACAAGCTGGCATCCGCCATTCCTATATGAAGGGAGTTTTCAATAAAAAGGCCTCATGCCAAGTGTCTTTAGCCAGCAATGGCAATAAGTATGTCCCCCAGAGAACCATAGGGAACAGGAGCCCATGGGCACATTTGAGGCCTTTCCAAAATGCACCAGTTCAGTTTGACCTGCTCACCCTCCCTTTTCTTTACTTGTTTGATGATGTAGCCTATTCGTGGACTATATGGAATAAAGACAAATCACTTTCCCACTGTATTGTGAGTTATTGTCTTTAGAATCATTACTTTTCACCATCTCCTTTTGTACCAAACAAGTAATTCACAGTCTACCCTACTGAAAACCTTCAATGGCATACATTCCAGACAATTACTTTTAGGGTTTCTAACTGGAAGGCAGAACTTTTGAGACCCTTGAGTTCCTAAAGTAAGAGAACCCAATAGTATCCCTATGATGGTTGTGGGATCTCCACGGGTTTTCTGACTCATGTTCTACCTTATTAGTGGCAGACATAGATTTAATCTTCTCCCCAAACCTTGAGAGGTGATTGTTTATCATGTAGGAACTATTGTGCAACATTTTATGATGTGGACCAGATACTGAGTCCTCATTACTCAGTATGTTTGGAATACATCACAATTGGAAATAAACATCATATCCTTTGAGTAGCAGTTACCACATCACCATGAATATAGTGCATTAAATTATGTCAATTGCTCATTAAGTTCATAGCCTCTCATTTTAAATTATGATGATACAACTATAAATTCAAGCATGAATGTATAAAAAATCATGTATGTATATAAAAGTTATTTTTAAAAATGCACTGTGTCTAACTAGAACCCACAGTGAGTATGGACAAGAGCTTTCCAGTAAGACCATCATGTATCCCTATTCAGTTGTCCACTATATTCCTAGTACTTCATCCTGGATAATGTACTATACCTAGGTAATTATTTACAGTCTTCCTAGGAGGTGAATAGACAGGGTGGTTAAAATGGAACTCACAAAACTCATTGTACATCTTGTATTGCCAATTCCTTATTGATGTTGTACAAGAATGATATGGATCATCAGGTATCAATTTGCATTTGCAATTTGTAAGGAGGGACTTGTGGTTATGGGTGTGCAAAGTAGAGTCACTAACTAACACATATAGTTGAACTCTACTGCACATTTAATAGCTGTACTACAACCACTGGGTATTGAATATTCTTTGTATTCTCATTGTCAAATCTGTAATGGGATCATCATGGTCTCTATCTTCCAATACAGCATCACTGTTTCATTTAAATGTACCACTGACCTTTCAAAGTGCTTGCTTCCTGTATTTATTACTTTTCTCTGGCTGTGATAAAATTCCAATGCCAAAGGCAACTTGTAGGAGAAAGTCTTTGTTTTGGCTTATGGTTCCTGAGGAATAGACTCCGTAAAGACCAGGAGTGCATGGTATGGTGGTAGGTGTAGGAAGCTGGGTAATTGCATCTTGACCAAAGAGAATGCAAAGAGAACAGTCTGTCTTCCTATTCCCTCTATCCCCTCTTTTCTCCTTCCCTTTCCTCCTCCTTTTCTTTCTTTCTACCTCTCCCCATCCCTCCTCTCCATTTTTATCCTGTCCATTTTTATCTTTTCTCCTTCCCCCTTCTCCCTTTCTACTACTCTTTTCCTCCCACCCTTATATCCTCTTTTTGAGCATAGCTAATTGTAGAACTTTATTACAGTAATTAACTGTATGGAGAACACTGAATTTGGCATATTTCTATAACCAGAACCAGGTCAGTTTTAGGGATTTCTATTTATTATTTGAATGCACTCTTCCATTTGTTGATCTCAGAGTGTACCCCATCAGTATAAGCCTTCAGAGAACTTACCTTTGCTTGATTCAACACAAAATTTCCTCCAAGTTCCCTTTTCTCTGATACTAGTGTATCCTGGCAGGATCTTGACATCTGTGATGTATGAGTGATAAAGACAGAACTATTATTCACAAAAAATGATCACTACAATTTTACAGAATTCCTGATTTGTGTTTTCATTAAATAGCAATGGGACACTTGCCAGTTTTCTGGCCATCCACAATAATTAATTCTTAATTTTTAAGGGTTATTTGAAATTAAATTTAAGTTTCCTGACAATCCCAGTCTAAATCAATCTCATAAACCTCCTTAAGTATCTTTGAGCTAAAATCTCCTGGTTTTCTCCCAGTACTGAAGTCAATATTTCTTAAAGAAGATCTGGCCCAAAAATAGTGAGATAATGTTGCACGGAGGAGGGATCCCTTTGCTTCATCCCACCTGGCTAGCTTACACCTGTAATAATGACCCAGAAATTGTATTAATTAAATTACTGCTTGGCCCATTATCTCTAGCCACTTATTGGCTAACTCTCATATCTTGATTTAACCCCTTTCTATTAATCTGTATATTACCATGTGGCAGTGGCCTTCCAGGGAAGATTTGGCATGTCTGTCTCTGGCAGCTCCATGGTAGCTCTCTGTCTGCCCTTCTTTCCAGCATTCAGTTCTGTCTATTCTGCCTACCTAAGTTTTGTCCTATCAAAAGGCCAAGGCAGTTTCTTTATTCAACCAATGAAAGCAACACATAGACAGAAGGAACTCCTACACCATTTCCCCTTTTCTGTTTAAACAAAAAAAAAAAAGAGGAGGAAGTGGTGTGGGAAAATTGTCTGTATTCTGTCAATCATGTTTTAAGTAAATGGTGATTGGCCAGTAGCCAGGCATGAAGTATAGGCAGGACAACCAGACAGGAAGTAGAGGTGGGGCAATGAAAACAGGAGTATTCTAGAAAGAAGGAAGCTCTTCCTCCTCCATCCTGTCCAGATACCTAAGAAGCAAACTGTGACCTGCCCTGCTAAAAAATGTACTGAGCCATATGACTAACATATACTAGAATAATGGGCTAATGTAAGTTATAAGAGCTAATACAAAGCCTGAGCTAAGGTGCAATCAGTTGATAACTTACGAAGACTTCTGTGTGATTCCTTGGGACCTAATGACTTTGGGAACTGGGCAGACATATACCCCCAACAAGCTGACCCTCATATTACAAGATAATTCAGTGACTAAAGCTGTTTTCCACTGAGTCTGAGACCTGATTTCAACCCCAGAACCCATGTTAATGGTAGTGAAAGAAAATCAACTTCCAAAGTTTCTCCTCTGATCTCCACAGGTTCCTCATGTCACACATCTCATTTCACACATGCGTAGTACCTATGTTAACAAACAGATGTCAGTTTAAAAGATATCTAGTCAAGTCATGTTCCACTCATACCTCTCATGTCCTCATGAGAAAAATAAGTCAAGCCTTTTTCCCTCCCCCTTCCCCTTCTTATTAGTTCTATGCTTGGGGGTCTGTGTTTTGAAATAGTACCATGGAGAGCAACTTCGACTTCTAAAGTAGGAGTCCTTATCTTTAGAACAATTTGTAGATCTCATAATAATTTCAAACAGGGTAAGACTTTATTTCCACCTTACAAATATGTTAACAGCTTCAACTCCTGTCTTAGTGAAGTACCATCACTTAGCTTCCATGCACAAATGCCTGCAATAATCTGGAACAATAATCTTTCTCTTCCCTAGTTCAAGTCGGTTACATCAGAACCTATCTTAGGGCTTTTATTGCTGGGAAGAGACACCATGATCACGTCAACTCTTATACAGAAATACATTCAGTGGGGTACTAACAGTATCAGAAGTTTAGTCCATTATCATCATGGTGGGAGACAGTGGTGTGCAGGCAGACATGGTGTCAGAGAAGGAACTGACAATTTTTCATTGTGATATGCAGGCAACAGGAAGTGGACTGAGACACTGGGTGTGACTTGAGCATATAGCAGACCTCAAAGACTGTCTCCACTGTGACACACTTCCTCCTAGAAGGCTATACCCACTCCAGCAAAGCCACACCTCCTAATAGTGCCACTCCCCTTGGGGCCCATTTTCATTGAAGGATCTATAGAACTCATCAAACATTTGTCTTTTGTAATAATCTTTACAGTTAATTGAGTAGATCCTGCCAACATTGTAAATTGTTAATTAGTTGATTTTGGAACCCATTTTTACTTCCTTATGCTCACAATTTTTGCTTTAATTTTGAGAGATTCCTTACTTTATAAGTATATCATTTTTCCTCAGTGTGCTACCAAGTGACAGAAATTCCAAATGCTTTGGATAGTTTTTCTCCAAGTGTATTGTGTCAGAACACCAGACCCAAGAGTATATCATGCTCAAGTAAACAAAATTAAACAAAGGAAATAAACTGTCAACCTTATTAATTCTGCAAGTCAAACATTTTTCAAATTCCTTTGAGTACAAAGCCTTTGAACAAATGAGATGCTTTGACACCTTTGGCACCCTTCCCTACCACACAGTCTCAAGTAAGATCTACCCTGCAGCACCACCTCCACCTTCTAGTCTTCAAGGCCTCCACAGTCTCCATCTTGCCAAGATCATTCACAATTTTTTTCTGATAGTTGAATCTTCTGTTTCCTGATTATACCTCTTTGCAGACTTTCTTCTCAGCCTGCCTCACATGGTCTTCCTGGCGTGAATTTAGAGCCCTTCATTATTCTGTCCTCCCTTCGTTAGTCCACGTCTCCTCTGAAGCCCTTGCTCTCCTCCTCTAATTGTTCTTATCTCGGTGTCCCATTAGCTTCTTTGACCTAATGTTCACACCCCACCCCCCCCACCCCCCGCCATTTCTCAGTTCTGTTTTTCGTCGGGAGATAGATACTCATATTAGGAGGCTGCATCTGCTGATTCTTTTTCTCTCTGACTTCTCTTCCATTGGAGCCCTGCCTCTGGGACCTCAAGGACGAGTGGGCCATGAAAAATGGAATATCAAAGGTTTGCTCTCTCTTTTTCCGAGTATTAGGTGTGTTTTCTCCTAATAGTCTCTTTTCTGATTAGATTGGTTCGCTATGCACAGCTTCAGTTTTCTGGCCCAGGTCTCTTCTTTTGGAGAGCAGTGTACTCTTTCAATTGTAAATCTTTGGGTTTGGGATCCTCTTGTGTTCTAACATGTGCATCACGAGCTCCCTGTTAAAGTCTCTCCTTCTCTACTGCGCTTTGAAAAGACGATCCATGTACTCACTGAGTTACCGTTCCATTTTTCTCATTTTATGACTTCCATTAAATTTTAAGTCATGTGATTTCAAGGCCATATTTTTTTAAAAAATATTTGCATGATATGAATGTATATAGCTATATTTGTAAAACAACAAAACAACTACAGAGAAAAAAAAAAAAACAAAAGACAAATACCTGATAGATGCGGTGAATTTTCATGATTGGAGAAAGAAATGTCAGGGGATACTGGAATTCTGAGAGCCCCAATGCCTGTTCCGTTGTGTATAAAATATGCCAGACCTTCGCTCTTGTGTTCAATCTGTTTTATATTTTCTAACCTTGCTTTCAGGGATCCGAGCGCCAGCCTCCCTTTACAGCAGTAGAAGATGGAGAGAGACAGCGATGGAACCAGAGCCTTCACTGTAGGATCTAGACTATAACTAATCCCCAGGCACATCTCAGAGATTACCTCATCTCCTGTTTCTATTTTGCTTTCTCCATGTGTAAGGTCAATGCAGCTGGTAAGTTTCCCTCTTCTGAAACGTCCCTCGAAGTTTACCAGACTCTCTCATTCTCCTTGGTGAAGGGCTTAGCATTGATTTCCGTAGCAGATATTTTTCTTCCTCTTGTTAAGTGGTATTTCGGATCCAAACACAACTAAGGCACCAAAAGGATCAGTTTGACTGCAGGCTGCCTGTGAAGCGAAAAGATTTCCGTGTATCTACCACTAGGTGGCAGCAGCAATGTGAAAAGCATAACAGAAAAGTTGCAGAGGCTGCGTGCTCAGGCTTCTGCAAGAGCTAGACAGCGCCTGCATGCTCTGGTCCTTTCATTTGAGAAATTAACTAAAGTAATAATAATAATATTTTTTAAATAAATGCTTTCAGAAAGGAAGTTTTAAAATAACTGTTATTTGAATGTGTTCTTCTGAGAGCCACTACCGCCTACTTGGGGGAATCGTCGAGATGATGCCTGAGACTTCTAGGCGGAGAAGAGATAAGAAATCAAAAACAAGGAACAGAAACATCACGCCTTCTTCGACTGTACTCAGGACTGTGCGTTCTGATATTCATGTACTGAGGACACGGCCAACCCAATTCCGGCTGTTTTGACAGAACGCTGTTAGAAGCACCTCACGGTTGCCTTTCCCTTTATCAGTATTCCAGGGAGTTCAAAGAGTTTCAGGAATCATCGAAAAGTTATGTGGTGCCCAATACCTGAATTTTTTATTCTAATGTAATAGTACAGATGGTAAAAGTAGGTGTTAGTAGTATTTTGTTCTATTTTTATGTGTACCAAATCAGATGTTGAAAGTGTCAAACTTAAGGCTAAGTTTCACAACTTCTGTCTCAAATATCTGTTGTAACCATATGTAAGTTCATGAAGTTATCTATTATTGGTAACTTTGCTGTGTGATGTTTATATTTATTTTCAAGTTTTCTAAAATAATGAAGATTATAAATATATGTGTCAGTGAATTTAGAAGCATAAATGATACTTTCTTTTTATTATGCTAACATACAGACTTTACAAACTAATTAAACACATTAAAATGTGAAATTTGTGAAAGCTGGTTTTGTTATCCTAAACTGCATTATAAGCCTTTGTTGGCATTTTTTATTACAACACTATACAAGTAACAATGGAATAAGCTGCAGAGTTCATTCTATGTGATAGATGTTTTGTTTCATTTTTGCAAATTAGTGCATGTTGTAAATTGTTGGAATTGGTTTCCTGAACACAGAATTAAAACTGGCAGCTCACACAAGCCCATCCTACCTGGTGTAGGATTGAGGGAGCTAAATATCTCCAGAGTGTCTGTGCAGCAGTGTGAGTGACAGGAACACGGAACATACTGCCTTGGGTATGTTGACAGAGGCTGTGTTATAAAAAGCTCAAGGACTGGAGATCACAATTGGATGGAATCCACAAAAAAGTATAGAAGTTGAGCATTTGCCTTGGTCTCCTACCTGGTGCTGTGAACAATGCCCTTTGGCAGAGGAACTCAAGGTATAAAGGGATTCTTTAGCTCATGGTTCAAATGTACAGTCCATGGTCGCAGGAGCTTGGAGCTGCTGGTCACACTGTATCTGCTCTCAGGAGCAGGGAATAAAGAAGGAATGCTTGTGATCTGCTCACTTTCCTTATGCAGTCGAGGACCTGAAGCCAGGGAATGGTGCCAGCTACAGTAGGTATATATAGATGTACAGATAAAGAGGATGGCCCCTCACAGTCATGCACAGAGGCTAATCTAACCTAACAAATGCACCAAAGACTTGAATCTGACATTTCTAGATCATGTCAGGTTGGCAATTCATATCAATCACCACAGATTTTATATATAAAAGCAGATCACATACTTCCGACACATAATGGCAAAGGATCCTGTGCCATTATATGTTGGAAATATGTGATCTGTTTTTTGATTTTTATATTTACAGGGGAATTACACTTAAGAGATTACCATGTGTCTCAGAAGAGTCTTTGGACTTTGAAATCAGTTTGAGATTGTTATGGACTATGAGGCCTTTTGAGTTGTATGGAATGCATTTTTTGCATTATAATATGGCTATTCGCCTTTGGAGGTCAGAGAGTAGAATGTGGAGGTAGGAAGGAAAATGGTCCCCAAAAGGAGTGGCACTATTAAGAGGTATGGCCTTGTTGGAGGAAATGTGTCTCTCTGGGGGCAGGCTTTGGGGTCTCTTTTGCTCAAGCTTCCCTCAGTTTGACTATCAGCTGACTTCCTGTTGCCTACAAGATGTAGCACTCTAAGCCATTCCTCTAGCACCATGTCAGCCTCCATGCCACCTTTGACCCCCACCATGATGATAATGGACCGAACCACAGAAAATGTAAGCAAGTCATCCTTGCTAAATATTTTCTTTGTAAGACTTGCCCTTCTCATGGTGTCTCTTCACAGCAATAAAAATCCTAACTAAGACAGTGGTGGTGTTTGTTCTTCTAGTTGGTATAAGAAAACATGAAAAAAAATCATATCCTGATATTTAAGTTACATTCCCATTTCTGAACTCCTCAGTTTTATTGCTTCTTGTGGTCTGTTCTATTTATCATTTTCAATAGGAAGTAAAAAGAATGGGTGATTACTTAGCTTGCTGTGGAAAGATTAGTATTCACTATTAGACAGGGAGATAGTTGTTTATATTTCTAGAGAATGAAGGAGCATAGCTCAGCCTGACTCAAGCTGAGGGTACACATCAGTTTGATATGTTGAAAGAAGTTTTACCTGGGGTAAACAACCAGGTACATCCTCAGATCTGTAAGCGTACATAATAACAAACAAGAGTGAAGATAGATAGATAGATAGATAGATAGATAGATAGATAGATAGATAGATAGATAGATAGATCCATTTCTGAACATAAGGAAGGGAGCAGAGTGAGAAATACTGGACCAAAGCAAGACTGAAAACCAGCAAAGCAAACTCCAAGCTTTTCATATCTGTGTTTGATGTCCAAAAGCTCTTCGTTCTCTTACTCAATTCAGCATACTTCTTTCTCTTAGGGTGATTCCACTCCCTGTTAGCAGTTGTCCTCAGAAGGTATCCCATCCCTCTGGCATCTCTAATATCTTGGGTTCTCCAAAAATAATATAAGCTTCAACTTTATAGTTTCACACAATGGCCTCTCTACTAGGTTTCTATTCAGGGACACCCTTGACACATGGTTGATCCCATCAGCTTTATTCCACAATTCCTTTCTCCCACCCTAAATTCTAAATCCAGAAAGACATAACTGAAACTCTCAAATTCTGGTGCTTACTGAGACTGTAACATGGTCCCCTCATTCAATTATATCTTCACCAGAGACTTGCCAGCCTCTACCTTCTCAGTGCTGGGATTAAAGGTGTGCACCACCACAGATGGCTAAGCTTTTTTTCAGTTCCTTTTTATAAGTTGGAAACTTACCTGGGAGGGATCTGTCCCTGAGATCACTACTTACTTTATTCCATCTCTTAATCCTTTTATCTCCTTGAACAAAGGATTTAGTTCTATTCCACTTTCTGGTGGCCCCTTTCTCCTCAAATATTTTCCCTTGCTCAGTTTGCTCCTTTTTTATTATTTATCTTCATTAGAGTTACCACTAAAAGATATCTGGCAGAGTCTATACTAGGCTGTTTGGGATTTCTTCTGCCAAATGTATTCTGCAGGGATAGGCAATCTTCAACCACCTCAAAGAGCTATAGAATATGGTATTTAAATAACTTAGCATTCTATTGAAGTGAGACACAATTGCTCGTGGCAGCACCAATCTATTCCTGAGGGAATGTTAAGCACCAAAGACATTCTACGTGGAGTTTGTTTCCTTCTTGGCAAAATTGGCATTTGGACAAGGAACTGCCTGAAGTAAGTCACAAAAAAAATCCCACACCAGTTTGGAATTATTATTAATGAAAGAGTTACTTATTTAAAGGGAAAAAAACTTACAGATCACCATCCTAGACAATAGCCTCCTGCTCTACCAGAAAAAGCGTCTGATAGTCAGAAGCAGAATTCCGAAGCAAGAGTGTGAGGGGAGGGCTGCCTCCACGTTTTTAAAGCGAAAGATACCACACCCCAGTGGGCTGGTATCTCAAAGGCTGAAGAAGCAAAAGTAGCTTCCACAGCAACTGCCCTCGCCTCAACCACTGACAAGGTACATGGAATACGGAAATGTATGAGTAGGACACAAAGAAAAAGACTGTCAAATATTACCAAGACAGGGTAAGACAGTTTTGAAAATTTTCCAGCCTCTAAAAATGGTCTGTTAGTTACTCTAGGCCTTAGTCAAAGTTGGAACATTGCAAATAAGACTTTGGGTGATTGCCCAGGTAGCCAGTTGTCTCTGTCATTTGTTTTACATTTTAGAAGTTGCTTGATTGTACTTCCTGCTTACTCAAATATTATTTCCCTTCTTGGATCTTCGATGGGGTTGAAGACTAGATGGTTGTAATTACTTTCCTCTCATGATTTAGCTAAGTTATTTATTATACAAGACTTAAACTCATTAGGATAGGATAATTATTAAATATATTTGTTCTTATTGTATATAATTTTGTATTAGGCTAAGAACACTCTTATTTAAACAAAAGGAAGAGGTGCTGTAGGAAATCCTACAGCCAGTAGCCTTTAAGTTACCTGCCCACTGGAGCATGACCTCTTATACTATGTAAAGCATGTGTCTGCTCTCTTTTCTGGCTGTGGTATTCAGTTACTGTGCTCTGTTCCAGCAGAGGATTCTGATTTGTGAGTCTACCCCTAAATAAATAACTATCTATTAGTCTCAATTCTGAGCTAGTGTGGGATTTCTTTAAAGTGCCCTTCTTCAATGGCAGGTTTCATAAAGAATAATATTTAATTGGGGGAGGCTCACTTGCAGTTTTAGAGGTTTAGTCCACCATTATCATGACAGGAAGCATGGTAGCAGGCAGCAGAGGTGGTGCTAGAACTGAGAGTACTACATCTTGCAAGTAACGGGAAGTCAACTGACAGTCCCATTGAGGGAAGCTCGAGTAAAAGAAACCTCAAAGCCCACACTCCCAGTGACATATGTCCTAGAGCGAGGTCACACCTCCTAATAGTGTCACTTCCTCTGGGGACAAATTTCTTTCAAGCCACCACAACCATGTGCTCTTCTTTATTTTTTTTGTCAGTTTCAAAATGCACATGTAACATGAATGCAGCTGTGGTAACTCAAACTGTCTAAGTACACGCATGAGTCCATGAGCCAAAGTGCTTAGTTTGGGGATAACTATGGCTGCTTACTTATTCCATAGTTTTCACTAACAGATTGCAATTAGAGTAGCTATCACTTTCTTGCCTGGATTTATTTTCAGAAATACAGCCAAGTCCTGTAAAAATGCACCTTGAGATAGGTATCATTTGAATGTATTAACAGTGAGATTTATTAAAAGAATTGAAACAAGCAGAAAAACAACACACACATCCACACATGCAGAGAGAAAGAGAAAGAGAGGGAAGAGAGAGAGAATATAGTCAGAGAGAGAGGAAGAGAAAGGCAGACATTGGTAGCGGGTTTTAAATTCAAATGCAAAATATAACCACAACTATGGAGAAGTGATTTTGCTGACGGCCAAGAACTCACATGGGTACTCATTACTCCATATATACATCTCTCACTGCTTAATGAAGATCTCAATATCCTTAAACAGCAGGACATACTTTTGATATTTATGCTACTTAAGGCAAAGCTGAATTAGTATAGGTAGTGAGACGCAGTGGGATGAAAGGCTAACTCAAATTAGTCCAAACCTTCAGAAGACATATGGTAATGAAAATGTTAAAGTATTTTGAGAAAGGATGGCTTGAATTTCTTTTTTCACATCTGCTTAGTTTCTCTTTTAAAGTCTTATTTATTTCATATTATATGTATGAGTGCTGAATCTGCATGTATTTATGTACACCATGAATGGTGAGCTCCCTGAAGTCAGAAAAGCATGTCAGATCCCCTAGAACTGGAGTCACTACTGATGACTGTGAGTCACCATGCATGTGCTGGGAACTAAACCCAGTTCCCTGGAAGAGCAACAAGGACTTTTAAGTACTGAACAGTCTTTCCATTCGCAGTTGTTCTCTCTTTTTAAACTAGTAAACGTTAAAACATCAAAGCCTATTTAGAATAACAAAATCACCGTAGTATATGGTTTGGCTCAGTGGGCACAGGAGCCTAGAGACTACCCTTCTGACATGTTTTGTTTGCAATCTGAAACAGAAAGTAGACGCTGAGCATTGACTTTCCAGACCCTGCATTGTAAAGATTGCCTGGCGGCACTCATGTGGGTTTCTCAGGTGACCGGGAGAAGTTAATTGCACAAATCACTGCATTAGGAGAAAGTCACGTATTTTAAACCCCATGAAACTCTAGAAATATTGTCCAATAGATTTTCAGGATTCTCAATAAAAGTGTTAATGAATCAGGAGATTGCAGAGTGTGAGGGTCAGTTCAGAGATATCAGGTACTTCATTCTGAGTTTCAAGTTTATAGTTCATTTAGTCACAATAAAGTGTCCATATTTCTCGGTTATGAATACAAACAGAGTATAAGAATGATGAAAAGCTCTAAGTCTGAAAACATATCTTGATTCTAACTGAATAATGTATGGATTCTGGAATCATGGTAAACTCCAATTTTCTCAATGGCATATGGGTTTATATGAATAAAAAACACCTGAATTCTGGTTCATCATGTAGTTAAATTGAATTATCTGTGGGTATAGGAATAAGTATCAAAAAGTAGTTGGAGATTAGAATGTTTTGGGAAAGTGTCTGTAGTAGATTCACCTCTAGGTTTCATGGACTCACCAGTTTACAAAATAGCAAGGAAACGTAAGAGAAGTAAGTCACAGGGTAAAAATGGATGCACTGTCAGCAGTAACAGTGTGCCCCGTGAGAAAAAGGACTCAAGGGCTCAAATTATTCTTTGAATTTTCTTTTTTATGTTATTAAGGAGCAGTGGGATTTTGGTTCCTTTAAACATACTGCAGATGTCTTTAATTGAAAATCTGGGACTCTGTAACCCTTTGCTCACTGAGTATGTCACTTCTGATAATGCTTTGGATTCTAATCATATGCACCGCGACTTAAGGATAGGCAGAGATGGTAAAGAGGAGATTTTCTACAGGTACATTTAGAGGACACAGTTTGTCTTACTAAGCACATAACCTGTCCTAGATTAGATTAGTTTGGTTCTCCCTCTCTTACCCAGATCAAGACTGAAAACAACATGTCTAACTGTGATAGTTGTTCATGTGAGGGGAATCGGTGCATTATTGAGAGGAGCATAGGGAACTTTTTGCAGCTGAGGATCCTGGGTTGCTGATAGGTTGCTCAGTACACTGCTCAGTGAGAAACATATCCACTCATGATAGTCCTAGACCACGAAGTGCATTAGAAAAGAGGTGTGCGTCTAACCAAAGCCAAGTAAAGCTTTGAATTGTCAAATGTTGCTTATTCTTGTGTGCCTCAAAATTGTGCTAGGGATCTAGGATATCCAAATGTATAACAATGAAGCTAGATCCTAAATCACAACAACCTCATCATGTTTAAAACAAATTAAAATGGATCAAAGAACTTAATGTAAGACTTGAGAGATTAAAATTTCTGGAGAAACGTGATGAAATTCTTTCAGACATTAATATAGACAAGAACTTTCTGAACTATTCCAGTAGCTAAGGTAATACAAACAAATATTGGCAAGTGAGATCATGTGGAATGAAAAACTGAATAGCAAAGGGAATCATTATCACAGTGAAGGAAAGCATACACATAGTGTGTGAAATGTTCAACACACACACACACGTACATACACACAGAAAGAGACACACACACGCACAGCAGAGGAATAAAATCATAAGCATATAAAGAGCTCAAAAACTTAAACAGTAAAAACAAAGTTCACCAAGTTTATAGGCAAATAGTTTGAATGGCTCTCAACAGAAGATGTACAAATAGCCATTAAATATGCGAAAAAGTTAAATTTTCTCAACTATCAGGGAAATGAAAATTATAATTCTCTTAGATTCTACCTCCTACTAACCAGAATGACAATCATTGGGTAAATTGGCACAAGTGTATGAAGATGTCCTAATTAACCCATAATTTTTTTACACTAGTTCCTGGGAATCTCCAGTTCTCTACAGCAGTCATTACATTGGTCTTGAAATGGAAGCTCCTTAAATGGCCATCGAGAGTTGGAAAAAGAAAAATGAGATATACATACCTAATTGAATATTATTGACCATTTTATTAACAAAAGGAAGTTTCATCTAAGAAAATGTGGATGAACTGAGAAGGTATGATTCTAATTTCTTTCATAAGCAATTTAGAAAATGACCACTATCACAACTAATTTCAACATTTTTAATTTCCTTTAGTCCCTCATGACATGTCCATTAGTGAAAACTAGCAGCCTCAATACATTAACAATACTAAAATACTTTCAGTGTATAGTGATAGCTAGCTTTACTCCCTTCCAAGCTTCAGGTTCACCTGCCTCAGAAAGTGGCACTAGCTATTTGCATACAAAAGATGTGATTTAAGAGTTTATCCTCAGACACAGTGGTTCATTTGCAAATATGTCAACACACTCAATAAATTTGCTATAGCACATTTTACAAACCCTGAGGACAACTGTCTGGACAGTTTATTTGAGCTGCTCTCTCTTTGGTCATGGTTATGTTCTTAAACTTTGCTGACATGCCTTGAAAAATTAGATAAGGCGCTGGTTTGGTGAAAATCTCTCACTGATGAACTCCCTGAGACTGTTAGTGTGACCAAGCACTTTATCAATAGAGTTCTGTGAAAGGGAATGAATGCCGTGACATGCAGACTTGTCAGAATAAACAGGATGACAGGGGCGGCACGGCATAAGTACACGGTGAACGGGTGACAGTGACAGCAGCATTCCCTGCCTTATGTTTCAGCTTTATACGGTATAGCTGTAGGCCATCTTTCCATGATGCAGTCACTTCTGGCATTGGAATCTACTATGTATGAGTTCAAAGATATTTCGTCATTTGACTTGCAGACCTGAACAACTATCATTGCTCAGAGTCTTGTGCAGGGAAAAAGAGCCACTAAGCCACAGTCATTTAATCTTGTCAGTGATTCTGTTCACTTTTGCTTTAGAATTATATTTGGGGAGGCACAACGCAGAAGAAAAGCCCTTTATGCTTTCTGTGTCAACTACCATCTTCAGCTCTATCTGGACTTTACTTCTAGGTTTTGCCCATCACAACAGCACAGTATTCTCACATAAGGAACTACCATGGTCTCTGTTCACAGTTTTCCCTTTTGTTTTGCTTACTCTTTATACACAGCCTTCTCTTTCTTGCAAGTCTTAGGCCCAGGATTCTCCTTATTTTCAGCTGTCTTTGCTTCAACATTGTCTTGCTCAGTTGTTTGTCTCTCTTCACTATATGATCACCATATTTTATCAATCTTTCTTTCCAACTAATGTTCAGTTATCTAATTAAACATCAAACAAATGAAGAGCCTTCAAATACATGTACCTGTTCTCAAATTTATTGAATTTTTATATTTCTACCCTCTTTTTATTTCTCTATAGAGTAAACATCAGTAATCATGAATATGATATCCTTTATTTTGTGCATTTACAGAGAAACTACAAATTAGTAATGGGGATACTGCGGTTGATAAACTTCTTAGGAACCTATAAATTGCATTCTTGAATGAGGAACACAGATAAGTGCTACACAGACATGCCTGAAGAAAATGAAATCATTAATGTAATGAGGTAGAGGAAAATTACCCTTGTGCTAGCAATAGCCAAGAAAGACTACTTTAAAGACGTAAGTGTTGGTTCAAAAAAATTCCTAGCCTTTCCAATATCTCCAGGAACAGTCTATCAATAACTGAGAAGTTATCTGGAAGAGATCATGACTAGAAGAAAAGCTAGCCAGGTGGTAAAGTTGAACATTTGATCAGATTTTAGAATATAGTGCTCTGAAATAGGTAATGCCATGACATTTTAAAAAATAAGATAGTAATCCAGAATCAGACTTATAGTAAGTGGTTATTATAACATCATTTTAATATAAACGGTTAATTCTGAATGCTAAACTGGGGTAAAACAGAAATGTGGAATCAGGGATGCCTATCAGAGGCTACTGAAGAGCCCCCAGTCCTAAATTGTGTGGGACCCAGGCTGGAGACTCATCTAAGTGCAGAGGATAAAGGCAGATTCTGATTGTTTTTGACTAATGAATAACATGTATTTATCACATATTTGTGCAAAGCAAGAAAGAATAAAGAGATAAAGAAATTAAGTTTTAGGTCTATGTAATTGAAAATATGGAGTTGGTATTTGATAAATTAATGAAGAGTTGAAAGAGATTGCTTAGGACAATACATCAGGAGGCCGAGTGATGTGGGATTCCCCTCTGTCTGCTGTGATTACCATTAATAAATAGAGAAATGGCCTTGGTCTGTTGATAAGGCAGAACTTTGGTAGGTGAGAGGACTAGACAGAATTCTGGGAGAAAGAAGGGAAGAGTTGGAGAGAGACGCCATGGAGCTGTCAGAGTCAGACATGCCGAATCTTTGCTGGTAAGCCACTGCCAAATGGCACTATACAGATTAATAGAAATGGGTCCAATTAAGATATAAGAGTTAGTCAATAAGAAGCTAGAGCTAATGGCTCGAGCAGTGTTTTAAACAATGTAGTTTCTGTGTGGTTATTTTGGTTCTGGGCAGCCAGGACAAACAAGCGGCCTCCTCCAACTGCTGAGTGACATTGAAATGAGGACATCTGTAAAATGTCCTGTATGGGGTGCTATATAGACAGCCACAAAGACAAGTTTGACTCAGAGGATTGTAAGCTTCTCTAGAGCATTACAGGAAAGCTCAGATTACCTTAAGAAAATGAACACTCTGTTCTCAACAACCTACAAGTTCAGACACCTTTGTGCAGCATGAATAATAAAAACCCAGAGTTAGATATTGGGGATCAACCTGAAAATCAGAAAAGCAAACTATTCAAGACACTAGAGATATCTTACCTCTACCAAGGCTGGGTGACTGCAGACTTAGCAGTCAGATAAGCACCTTAAACAGAGAAAGCCTGTCTCTCCTCCCATTTTATATTCCCTCTAGCTCTGAGAATAAAGGTGAGAGTCACCACCACCTGTATTTGTTTTTGCATTAGTTTTATGTAATCCAGTGTAGCCTTGAACTCACAGAGATCCATCTGCTTCTGTCTCCCAAATCCTGGGATTAAAGGTGTGTGCCACCACTCCCTGACCTTTAGTGGCATAGTTTTGCTCTTCTGATATCCAGGCAAACTTTATTTATTAGAACATAAATAAAATATCACTATACTTGTGCCTGTATATGCACCTTCAAGGAGGGAGTCTTTCAACTAAAAGCACTTTTTTTCCACCCTAGCATTATACAGTTAAATGTTTAACACTCCATGATTGTCCACTCCTGAGAGAACGATAGGGACCTCATTATAGTTAGGTCTTTCTATAAGGTCTAAACATCCCCAAACCATATACACTGATGACTCCTTAAGCATAATAATGACAAATTGACTGAATGAGGGATGACTTGACATGGAACCTCATTTTCTTCCATTGGTAGAATAACTCACATCTGAGATTAATTGCTAATTATACAGCCTCGTATACCAGAAGATTGTGTAAAGAAGATGTGGCTTTTGGGGACCTAGGATTTGTCTCCAACAATTTATTCAGAAAGAGTGACAATTTGCTGTGTTTGTGTTAACTTTCTGCAGTTGAGAGATAATATGTCCAGGACACTTCAAAAGGAGTTCTGTCACTATACCTGTTTAACAACAAGTATGTCAACAGTTATGTTATACGTTACATATTTTTATATATTGATGAGGAAATGGTTTTAATATCAAGCAATGTTTCAGAAAAAACTTCAAGATTATGTTTTCAGTCTTCTCATTAGCTTATTCTTTCCCAAGACTAAAGACCACACATCTTTTTACTAACCGAATATTAACTTATAGCAGAGTCTCCTTGGGAAGTAAAGATTGAAGAAGGACAGTGCCATCTACTGTGGAGTTAGGATGTTGAGGATGAAAAATAAAGCTTTGATGTATGCACAAGCAGACACCAATATATAAAACTATGGGAAATAAATGTCACAAAATGGAATAAGTAAGACATGCCAAAAAGTAAAAGGCAATTTAGGGTCCTCTGTGCCAGTTTCTAATTCAGAAGAAAACAAATAAAAACATTATCCCAAATAATGTCTAATAGGCAATCATTTTCCTTCCAGTATCATGAGATGTGATTACCATCTTTTTACCTTATATGAAGACAGATGTGCCCAGTGGCCATAAAATTGCCTGGATGTTTGAAGAATTCATCCGCATTATTCAATGATATTACATTTTGTAGTAGGATATTCTGTAGGTCGATTGCGTGCTTGGTTATACCATTTGAGTATATTGCCTCCATATTTACTGCCCTTCAACTGTAAGCATCCCTTTCTCTCCTATTACTGTAACAAGGCGATAGACAGAATTAATTCATCAGCTACCATCATTCATTTTAAAATGGTGCTCTTTTGGGCTGTATTGACTTATGTTTCCTCTGTTATAAAACGAAATGGTATTATACCCTTGGCTAAATTCACAAGCTGGCTAGAGTCCCTGAGTGGGACTCTCATATTTAGAATATATTTGAAATAAAAATTTGTCCTTTCCAAATTGATGTGTGCTATAATTATGCTACCTTCTCTCCTTCTAAGCATGTGAAAAAGATGTAGACAATTTGCCTGTGGCTAGGCTATTGAATACATGCAGTCTGGTGATAATTCCTTGATAGAGAATAATTAGTTCTCAGAAAACCTCCTAGATGATTTAGTGGGTTAAGTATAATTTGAAGATGGTACGAGGAAACCAGTTAGGGAAGAAATTAGTAATACTCTTCTGGTCTTCATTAATTTATTCTATTTATGAAAGCTTATTCCATGTGAAAGTGTCACATGCACAGTATAATGCATAAGAGTGACTATTTTGGTGTTGCTAGTTGAACTGCAGATCCTCTTTTTCCAATGCTCACAAAATAATATGCATTTATAGGAGTTAAATGGAAGGAGCCTTGCCCAGGTTATTTCAGAGAAGTGTGTGGAATAGGTCTTCACTGTATGTTAGTATTATTAGCCATTGCTCAAGGAAATGCTCTTTTCCATGTTTATGAAAATAGAGATATGGTCATGATAAATGATTCATTCACTCCCTGAATATTACTAAAGTTCTCATAGTGAATACTTAGTAAAAATATGTCTAATTCAGATAGTGAGATGGTGCACATGTTAAACTGAGAGATTCATCTCATAGTCTGAAGAAAATACCATATAATATCTACAAATATAAGTTTATGTATAACTCATTATACTATACTCTCTCTCCATTAGATGTAGAAAATATTAGAAATAAAATTGTTATTTAAGTATTAAAATATTTGCAAATTCCATGAAATCTGCTAAATGTAATACTATTGTAATATATTTTAAGAAATGTTTTAATAAGGTGAACTTAAACATTTATCATTTATCTATGGTAATACTTTGAAAATATCTTTATGACATTCCTTAAAATGTATAGTCCACTATGTTTTGTAGTTAATGTGCTACAAAACTGAAATACTCATCACAGAGTTGGACTGGCATAAAGTACAGGCCAGCAGAAGAATGGGTCAGAAATAAAGATGGGCACAAACATTCAAACTTATGTAACAGTTGATTTTCAACAGATTTGCTAAGAGTATACATTGAAGAAGAAACGCTTTAAATTGATGCTTCTAATAAAATGTGGTGCGCAATGCAGGAGTATAAACCCAGATTCCTTTGTCTTTGCGCAACTGTGAAAGTTAACTCAGTACGGATTAAAGACTTTAGTAAAAGACCCAGAACTGTGAAGTTACTAATAAAGTACTAAGAGATCCTTTTACTGGAGACTGCAGAGAGTAGAGACTTGCTGGAAAAGATAGACCCAGCCCATAAAGGGATTTTAATCTTTGAGACTCAATTTAGAATATACTTTATCTAAAGACATTTTCTCAAGCTACTCATTTTCCTTTATAACATTATATATATAATGTATTATTATATTATATTATATATTATATTATATTAAAACATTTGTTGTCCAATCAGAAATATCTTTATGGTACAAAGATACTTTCCCACTCCTGATCTCCTAATAGTATTTAGCCCATTGTTCACACAAAATAGAAGACAATGAATATTAAGGTTATTAAGGTAAATTTCATGCTTTTGCTTCAATTTGTACTGTGATTAATCATAAATACTGATTTACAAAATGTCACTCAGGATCTATGAAGATGATGTTTATGATTATGTTTAAAGTTCTTCCAACAGAAGAAAAACAGCCAGAGGATATATTTCAATCACCATGGAGATGCCGGGAGAGTTGGAAAATCACCTATGTTTCCAACCTCAGAAGGTGGATGCAGGATGTCCCTGCAACAAGGTGACTAGTAAAAGAGGTCTTATTGGTGAGCTCTGAATTTGATTGTGAAACTGTCTCTCAAAGAGTAAAGTGAAGAGCAATAATTTCAAACTTAAACTTCATCTCTCCACACACACAAACATTTCTACAAGATCATATGTGCATACATGTGCCCATATACATGCAAACATACATAATAAATATGCAAATATTTACACCTTAAACACTCTGATCCTTAAAAATGCACCCACTTCACAGTTTCTGCATGCAATTTTAGTAATAAGTCTAGTAAATTGATGATGAACATTTTAAAAATATGTTTATAGCTAATTCGTATTAACTGTTAAGTGTTTCTTTTTGTATTTCTTTTTTTCTTTTTTAAAATTAATTAATTAATTAATTTAAAATTTCCACCTCCTCCCATCCTCCCATTTCCCTCCCACTCCCCTCACACCCTCTCCCCCTCACTCTCCAGTCCTGAGAAGTCAGGGTACCCTGACTTGTGGGAAGTCCAAGCCCCCCCCCCATCCTAGGAAGGTGACCATCCAAACAGACTAGGTTCCCAAAAAGCCAGTGCACGCAGTAGAATTAAAACCCAGTGTCATTATCATTGGCTTCTCAGTCAGCCCTCATTGTCAGCCACATTCAGAGAGTCCGGTTTGATCACATGCTCGTTTAGATCCAGTCCAACTGGCCTTTGTGAGTTCCCACTAGACCAGTTCTACAGTCTCCGTGGGTGGACGCACCCGTCGCGGTCCTGCCTTCCTTTCTTATGTTCTCCCTCCTTCTGCTCTTCATCTGGGCTTTGGGAGCTCAGTCCAGTGCTCCAATGTGGGTCTCTGTCTCTGTCTCCATCCCTCGGCAGATGAAGGTTCTATGGTGATTTGCAACATATTCATCGGTGTGTCTATGGGAGAAGGCCAGTTCAGGAACCCTCTCCTCTGCTGCCCACGGACCTAGTTGGTCACCTGGGAACCCCTCTAGAGCCAAGATTCTAGGCAACCCTAAAATGGCTCCCTTTGTTAAGATATCTTCTTCCCTGCTCCCATATCCATCCTTCCTCCATCGCAATTATCCCATTCCCCCAAGCTCTCCCCAAATCCCCCTTCTCCTTTTCTCTCCCCATCTCCCAATCCCCCCAATACACCACAAACCCCCTGCTACCAACTTTTGCCCAGATGATTTTGTCTACTTCCAATATCCAGGAGGATAACTATGTACTTCTTTGGGTCACCTTCCTATTTAGCTTCTCTAGGATCACGAACTATAGGCTCAGTGCCCTCTGCTTATGGCTAGAGTCCACTAATGAGTGAGTACATACCATATTCATCGTTTTGGGTCTGGGTTATCTCACTCAGTAAAGTGTTTTCTATTTCCATCCATTTGCGTGCAAAATTCAAGATGTCATTGTTTTTCACCGCTGAGTAGAACTCTAAAGTGTATTTGTGCCACATCTTCTTTATCCATTCTTCTATTGAGGGGCACCTAGGTTGTTTCCAGGTTCTGGCTATTACAAATAGTGCTGCTATGAACACATGCTTTTGTACTATGACTGGGCGTCTCTTGGGTATAGGAAACAGGGAGTTAACCTACCTAAATACTTCTTTAAAGTTATAACCTAACTGTAGGTTTAAACATTCTTCTCCTGCTTTATACTTAAGTAATTCTCACTTTGAAATATTGACAATTGTGACAGTGTGATAAGTCTCAGCTAGTAAGGATTTTGTTGCTCATCTGAGAGTTCCTGAACTGCAAAAATTAGAATATGAAAATAATGTCATATTACCCTTTATTTAAATGATCTGATTAATCGCTCCTTTCTTTAAAAGCTATAAACTATATGTTTGAAGAAGAGAAATGTCTGTTTGTACATTCAGACACTTTTATTCCTTTAATTCAAGACATGAAACTATGCAAAATATTGACTACAAATGTATGGCATGGGACTTGGACCAATATAATTTGTTCAACAAAATAAATCTCTTTTCAGTGTTCGTAAAACTTTGTTAGTGGCCAATAATGTCTTTTTAACCCAATGCATGGTGAATAGAAGCAAATGCTGATTTTGTACTCTGATTCTTTTACACATTCCATTAAATTTTATTTCTATCTTCTGAAAACGTATGGCTTTGCAATTTTTATTTATTCATTTTCTTCTTATGTCTTTTAACCTTCTCTTTGCTTACTAACAATTACTATAGCATTTTCTAAATATAAAATTTTAATGGATGAGACACATCCAATCATTTGTGACTATATTTTAAATTATTCTATATCTACTTGTCATCTATGTATTATTTATATAACTATCTTTCATGGATCTATGTATCTATCTATAATCTCTCTGTCGATCTCTCTCTTTATCTAACATGTTTTTATGAGCACAAGATATCAGCAGGTAAAAGAGGCATGTTATTGGAATGGGAGTAAGATACTTGCTTATTCACCTTTCTTTCTTAATAGTCTGACAAAAGCCAGTAATGAAGCAAATGTTAATATATGGAATCTTCTAACTACACATTATATAATGCAAAAATGAATATTGTGATTCCAGATTTGATTAGCTTGCATTCCATAATTATTGTTTGATAACTCTTTTCTATAAACTAAAACATTTTCTTCAAATGGGAGACTCTTTGAGACTCAGAAAGTATATGAACTTTAAAGACTGAAAAGTAAACCAGGCTCATAATATCAGGAATACCCTGAAACCTAAAATTTTCACAAAGCTCTTCCTCAAGGACTGATACAACAGTAATTATTGTGTGTGTGTGTGTGTGTGTGTGTCTGATCAAGATAACTTCTGGTATAGCAGTAATGATTGTAAATTAAGTCACGATACCTGAAAGACATGCAGGGAGCTTCAGGGTTTCACTGTTCATGAATCATCAATAATCTAGGGAAGGATTTTTGGTAAGGTGGTTACTGTGTCATTAATGCTTCTGCAAGTAGCCTTTCTAAGTATTTCCAATGAATATATTGGTTCACATTGTCAGACTTATATGTAATTTTTGTCTGTCATAGGTGCCCTGTATGAGAAGGAATAAACATGTGTTCTTATTATAAATAGCCATTCAATAAATATAGTGAGTCAAGAAGAGAAACAATACTGAAAGAAGTAGAAATAAAGGCATAAGGAAAACAAAGTTTTAAAGTAACTTACTTAAAAAATTTTGTGAAACATAATTTCAAGTGAGCAATACAGTAGAGTAAGGTTAAAAAATTAATATAATTGTTAAACCATTCGATTTTGATAATAAATAGAACTAATTCTTACAAAAAGATAAAATATGAAGAGATGAAAATGGAAAAAAATAAATTAAAAAGTAAAAGATTATTATAGAATGATTTGGGATGTTCTTCTGTATATGTGTTGCCTTTATTGGTTGATGAATCAAGTTGCTTTGACCTATGGAAGGGCAGAATGTAGCCAGGCTGGAAGAGACATAGAGAGTATTTGGAGTCAAAGAGATTCTGTGTAACTACCAAAGGAGGACATCATTGGAATGTTACTGGTAGGCCAAAGCCTTCTGGTGATACACAGATAATTAGAAATGGGTTAATTCAAGATATAAGAGCTAGGTAGAAATATGACTAAGTTATTAGTCAAACAGTGTGTTAATTAATATAGTTTCTGAGTGATTATTCAGGTCTAGGCACCTGGGATGATCATGCAGTCTCTGTTTACAAAAGAGCACCCAATGTTCAGCCACATATATATACACAAAGCCTAAGACAACATAAAAAAACAGCAACTGTGGACTCACAAAAATGGGAGTCAGTTAGGGCTTCTTGGTAGCCACATATTTTCAGATATACTGCTTGCTAGTGGAGAGTAGAAGCATGGCTCCTTTAAGAGGTGGCTTCCTGACTCAGCATTGGCAGCAAAAATTCATGACTTTTTTAAGAGAGAGCTTCATGGTTCATGCTGTTAACACTAACTCTGGCTCTTTTGAGAGGTCCTGCACTTAAAAGGGGGTTGTGAGCAGAATGCTACTAGTTGCTTAATGGCAACATAAATCTGCTGCATCTCTGAAACTGAGTTGGTAAGCATGGTTTGCAGAGGTGGTGAACATACCTCTGCCATATTGGATGGGGAAAAAACAACAGGCAAGGCCACTGAGTTGGTCCTAGTAACACCCATGCAGCACTTCAAAACAAAAAAAGACACATTCCTGGTGAAAATGATTACATATATGCAATAAAGATAGATTCAGAGAAAAATAAACCACTGAGCAGGTCACAGAACATTTAAGAAATGTGTGTAGGCTTGGGAGAGAGAAGAAAAAGAGTATAGACAGTTAAAAAACAGATAGTTTTTAAAATAAAAGAAAGTCTTTAAAGAGACAATAAAACTAATACAAAAGAGTACAGACCACCATAGATTAAAGAAGTAAAGAAAAGTAAGCCACTAATGATGGAATATGTATATAAAGCCTGGACTATGTATATTATTGTGTTTTCTTCGAATTTTCTGACTGCAGAGAGATATTTGAATCTGGGGGCTGCTAAGCTAAGCCAACATATATATTTTAAAGGCATCTTGAATACAAAATTTGAGTTTAAGGATATGTTACTTTGGAAAGGTGGTTGTGATTTTGTTTTTATAGAAGATTCCATCTAGGCCAATATGGTTTGATGGAACAAGATATCCAGAAAGGTCTCTGTGAACCCTAAAAATACTTTGCTTAAAAACAGCAGAATGCAGTTTGGAGAAAATTGTGCCCAAATTCCCAAAATGATTGTTTATGAATGTTTAATTTCATTTAAAGGGGGTTAATTATGAGTTATTAATGGTCACAGTTAATTTCTAAAAAAACAAATAAGGGGATATGAAATAGAGATGAAAACTTTGTATTGGTATGGATATTGGTCTATTTATATAAATTTAAGGTTGATTTCGTTACACTGTGTATATGTATTTCTACTCTTTTATAAGGTACTGTGTTTGTGCAGCTCATTAAAAACGTATCCCTGGGAATGGCAAGAATAGGATGACTCAGCCTTCAGGTACATGTAGAATGTGTGGCAAAGGCCAACATTAAACCAATGAATGCAGATCAACAAAATACAGACAAAGCAACCTGACAACATCAGGAACCTCTTGAGGGGCCTCTCGCAAGCCCCCAAGCCAAAAGTGGCCCAGTCGTTCCCAATCAGTGTGGAGGACATGAATATATAGAACTGGTTTTGGAGGTGGACAATGGCTCTGTCCTTCTCTATACCCAAGCACGTTATTAAAAGAAATATTCAGAGTTTCTGTCTTATGTCAAGAGCCATCTGATATGGGACAGA
Organism: Myodes glareolus; assembly: GCF_982192425.1. Classification (NCBI taxonomy): domain Eukaryota; kingdom Metazoa; phylum Chordata; class Mammalia; order Rodentia; family Cricetidae; genus Myodes; species Myodes glareolus. The sequence goes on from NC_142028.1 coordinate 13,401,044, forward strand.
TAAAAAAATCTAGAAAAAAATGTACTTTTCTTCATACTTATTTTTGTCTGTATTGTATCTTTAATTGAATATATATGTTTGTCTGTATATATCTATATAAATAGTGTTTAATTTTCCACAATGACAAAAAAGTAGCATATAATTAAAAAATACAGATTAATAGATAGTCATCTATAATGATCAGACTTTTAGTTAAATTAGTTAGGTTTTCTAGATGTACAGAGATGTTTCAGTTAGATAATTTTCAATACTCAAAGACTTACAAAATATGACATTCAAAAGGTTTGGAGAACTTAGACTTTTCTCAACAGTGAGCCATGTTTGTTTCTGGTAGTACCAATTACTTCAGAGAGGTTGATGGGCATTGAAGGAACTCATTCTGGAATTTGCCTTCGCTGTGACAAAACTAGTCATTTGGACAACTTTTGCCTAGACTTTTGCTTTTGCCTAGACTTCTTGATGGTATGCTGTATAACTGGACATGCAGGACTCACAGAAAAATGACTGTTGACATTGCCAAAAGAAGGCGAGCCATTCCTTCAGGGTTCCTGCTTCAAGCACAGAAGAACTGCCAGAAATTTTGCAGGACACAGAAGAAAACAACTGATGAACTTTGGCAGTATAATGGAGAAGAGGTCTTCAAATTTCCTGCTTCATTGAAAAGTGTGCCAGATACTATGGGCCTGTAGACTGAAGATGGATGTACCAACATTACAGAAGAACTTTGGGTGTCAGTTCAGGCAGTTATATGTCTTTGTCAATTCTAGAGTTTTTGAAGTTGCTTACAGTGCACTTCCTGTTTACGTAGATAATATTATATACTTCTGGGGTCTTTAATGGAACTGAAGACAGACATAGATATAATTTTTGTTAGTTATTATAAAAGATAAATATTGTAACTGTAATTTTTTCTTGATGCCTGTTTTGTCATATGTTATTTTCCTATGCTAAAGTTAAAACTTTCCTTTTTAATTAGAGAGAAAACGGGAAATGATGTGGGATATCCTTCTGTATATGTGTTGCTTTATTTGGTTGATGAATAAGGCTGCTTTGGGCTATGGCAGGGGAGAATATAGGCAGACTGGAAAAGAAATAAAGAGAAATAAGGCAGAGTCACAGAGCAGCCATGTAGCTGGCAGAGGAGAAGGATGCTGATGAAAACTTACCAGTAGGCCACAACCTCGTGGTGACAGACAGATTAATAGAAGTGGGTTGATTTAAATTATACAAGCTAGGTAGGAATATGCCTAAGATACTGGCTAAATAGTACGCTAATTATTATAGTTTCTGTGTGATTATTCAGATCTGGGCAGCTGGGAAATGAACATGCAGTCTCCACTTACAATAGGAAGATGCACAGGCACTTAATAGAAATTCAGAGGAGAAGCAATGAGTTATAGAAAATAGCTCAAAATTATCTTAATGTTCCTTGTATTGACGATCATGAATTTTCTGTTTATTATGTACTCAATAACCATAGGTAATAACATGACTGTGGAAATTTTGTATCCCTTTATGTTAAAGATCATGCAAAATAAATAATTTAGAAGTTTTTAGGCCCAATCAGACAGAACAGATAATATATTAAGGGAAAGCCAAAATGAAGTTGTTATTAAACTTTTTAATAGTAACTTTACAAGTCATAAACAAAGGAGAAATTATGTAAACACTGAAAGTGAAAATTATTTTAAATAAATGATCTACCCGATTGAACAGCAAACTGTTTTTAGAACTTTACAATATTATTTTCAGCAATTATTCTATATAAACATACTCACAAAACCCATGTGTGAGCTTCAATGAAGGACAATGTAAAAACTAAAGATGGGAGAGAAAGAAAAGAAATAAAATTGGAAGGGTTCCAAGCATAGCATCACTGAGTATATCTGCCAGTATGATGGCTTCCAATGAGCTTTGATGCAAATGATAAAAACTTGTACACTACATGCCTCTGACTTCCTCATCTTTATTTTAAAGTTCTCTCAACAGGGAAACAAAAAGTTTTGTTACTATCCAGAAAGCTGTACTAATAGTCCATGAGGTGAATTCTTCTCCACTCAAGCCCAAAAGTCAATTGTCCCTGCTTGAAACATTTCCATCTGGAGTGATTTCTGGCTATTTTTCACTTTAATGCGTTCAAAGAACAGTGTTATGGGCAGTTTATGGGTAACCGCTGCCCATGTAAGACCTGACTTGGCCAAACTCATATCAATTGTCCCATCTCTATTATGAAGTAGACTGCAACCATTCTCTGAAGATGATGATTATAAAAATATCATGAAAATGAAGTGCCACTGACATCAGAAAAATTTTTAAGAGTTCACTTCAAACTCCATCAGTATCTCAGAACTACTTTTCTTACTGTCTTAATTAAAGTTTCTATTGCTATGAAGAGACATGGTGAACACAGCAACTCTTAAAAACAAAACAATTAATTAAGGTGGCTCAGTTATGGCTTCAGAGGTTCAGTTCATTATCATCACGACATGGAGCATGGCAGCCTACAGGCCAGTGTGGTGCGGGAGTAGCTGAGAATCCTACATCTTGCAGGCAACAGGATGTCAACCTATTCATTGTATGATATCTTGAGCACATGAAACTTCAAAACTTGCCCCCACAGTAATACACTTCCTCCAACAACATCATCTTCACTCCGATCAAGCCACATTTCCTAATAGTATCACTCACTATGAGATTATGATGGCCAATTGCATTCAAACTACTGCACACATAGGAATTAAGTTTGTTATTTATTGTTGATGTGATGGTTTAGGTATATGCATTTAGGAAGTGTGCTGTCTTTTTATTGATGCAGACATTGGAATATATGATGTATGTCTTATTTCTTCCAGTAAGGAATTAGCTACCTGTGTGTCACTGGACCAAAATGCACAGCAGAGTTTCAAGTGAGGTGTTCTCAGTTCCAACAGACAATAATTTTTAAAAGTTATGAGGTAATGAACTACTAAAATTTGTACCAGGTAAGAAAATGTATTCTGTGCTGGAGAGCGTGTTTCCCAATATTTGTCAGATTGCCACATTCTCATGCATCATACTGACATTGCAAGTACCTTAGTTTCAGTGGTTTGCTTTATCCAAGGATTTTGAGCATATGTATCTTTTGAGACATCTAAGAAATGTAGCATGCATTATTGATTTAATAATAGTCACATGATACTACAGACAAGAGACATATTTTAGAAATATTAAGATAGTATGAACCAATTTGAATTATACTTTTGTTTCAAGAAAGATAACTAAATCACTGCATGCATGAACACATATATCATTTATAGATTCACAAATTTTGTAATATATGTATTATTAATTTGGGCAAAGGTTTTAGAGTACTTTCTCAAATGAATTTGGCTAACATCTTTAGTCAATAGTTTCGAAATTTTGTTTAGAAAATGTACAAAATAACTATTATAGAGTTATTCATTATTATACAGTTATTCATTATTACATATTTTTCTGTATTAAGGCCAACTTTGTTTTAATGAAGACTGAATGCAAAGTATATCAGACCAGTAATCTCATATCTAATGACCTTAACTGATGTGGAATATTGATCTTGCTTCCTGTAAAGATTTGTCACTTGTATAAATAATAAAACATTGATTGGCTAGTAGCCAGACAGGGAGTATAAGTGAGATGGTCAGACTAGAAGAATTCTGGGAAGAGGAAAGGCTCAGTCTGCAGTCGCAAGCCAGATACAGAGTAAGCAAGATGAGAATGTTTCACTGTGTAAGGTACTAAGCCACATGGTCAAACACAGATAAGAATCATGGGTTAATATAAGTTATAAAAGCTAGTTAATAATAAGCCTGAGCTAATAGGCAAACACATTTATAATTAATATAAGGTACTGTGTGTTTTGTTGGGACTGAACAGCTGTGGGACTAGGTAGGACAGAAACTTCTGTCTACACCTAACTATTGAATTATTCTGCTGAATCTATCATTCTATACTGCAACTTAAATTATGAATTTTTTTAATTTTATATTCATCTGTATCTAGCAAGATAGTGCATCTTGTTTTATCCTTCCTCAAATACTTTCTAAAATTTAAATGATCAATAGTAAATCAAGGTAGAAATTTAGGGAGATATGTCAGAATTCTCTTCATGACTTTGGGGCCTACTGTGAAAGTAACTTGTATGTTTTCTGTACATATCTATAATCCTCTATAATCCTGCAGCAATAGGTTTTTGGACTATCTGTGTGCCACGTCTCAGAGTCTCATCAATCCCCATAAAAAAATGTTTTTCACTTCTATCACCATCTACCCTGATAGATAATAGATGAGAGATTATCAACTATAATACAGAAAAATATGAGTGCATATATATATATATAATATGAATATTTATATTTATGATTGATAAACATGATAGATAAATAGATTTAAAAGTAAATACATATATAACAAAATCTAGATGAGTAAGCAAACATATTGTTGATATATATTATAGATACAGATATAAAGATGATAAATATATGATAAATATATGATACATATAGAATAGATATGTATACACATAAATGAAAGATATGTTACTAATGTACATGTATTAGAGATGGCAAGGAGATGATACATAGATAAGTCTGATAGGAAGACAGAAATATGGTTGATACATACACATGTATGTATCCCATACGTATATATATATATATACACACACACACATTTCATATTATATACATAACTTATTGATTTGGGCAAAGATTTCAGAGTGCTTTCTCAAAAGAATTTGACTCCATCTTTAGTCAATGGCATGTAAATTTATTTTCAAAACTGAGGAATGAATAACAACTTTCGATATTGACATTTAATATCAAACATCATTTTATTCTCTCAGTTATACAAGGTAAGGTTATCTCTGTTTACCCTTTCACAGTCATGTTCTATTACTCAACACTGTACATATATGTGGATGAATGTTCCTCAATAACCTTCCAATCTTGAAGTGACTTATAGCAATTATTGTCATGTGTTAGGTGCTAGCACAAGATGTTTAATACCCTGAAATTGTTAACTGTATTGTCACTGGGTCCAGTTGTATAATAGAGGCTCTTACAATAAACAATTTCTTGCAGAAGACAGTCACCTCTGAGGTATGCATGGTCATTTGTCATACACATTGCTCATCTCACAAGAGCCCTTAAGGTCTTCTTTGAGAATATTTTTTGATGCAGTCTCCCATCGTAAATACACCATGACATGTCCACTTGTGATGCCCTTATGTCTTCTTCCTGGCAAGGAAATAAAATATCTATGATTCACTTAAAAAGAAAGCCTTGACATGTCTATGGGTTAAAGAACCAGATCAGCAGTTGGATTGGATCCAGGAGTTCACAATATTCAGTCTTAAATGTTCTCATATCCATTAGTTTCAAATTTACATCCTCATGATACAATTAAGATGTACTCACATCTATGATTTGATGGCAAAATACATGTAATACTTTTGTCTTTACATTGTTTAAAAAACCCCCAAACTATTGTTTTTCATAATTCAAGCTGTGGTTTAATGGTTTAACACCAGTGCTGTGCTATTATCTGGTCTCAGTAATGTATTAAGAGCAATTTTTCAGATATTACATTGAATCAGAGCCAACTGGATGACTTAGTTTAATACAAATGAGCAGACTCCATTGAAGAATCAGACATTTTTTGGACTCTATTCTGTTCAATTAAATGATTTTTGAAGGTACCATAATGATTAATCAATATCATCTTCTTACATATATTGAAATCATGTAATATGGAACCATAATCTCAGTTCTGGGTGCTAATTAATTCTTTGCTAGCTTAGCTTATTTTTATGGGTACACATAAATTTTTAGTATTATTTTTTCCTATTTCTATGAAGCATATCAGCAGTACCTACTTAAATATTGTACTGATATAAACATGAGTTTGGATTTTATCAATATACTAAATATAATCTTTCTATTGCTATTTTAACAAGAGTAACTCTTATATTCTATAAATATAATATGTAGCTTTGCTTTTGTTTTCACATTCCTCAATCTTCTTATTATTGTATAAAACTTAATACATTATAGATGAAATTATTCTCTTGCACATACTTTATTATCAAAAAAGAATTGTTACTATACTGGGTGTAATGTGCATGCCTTTAACCTCAGAACTCTGGAGACAGGGGCAAGAGAATCTCTATGATTTTGAGGCCATCCTGGTATATATAATAAGTTCTAATACAGCCATGATTACATAAAAAGATGCTGTCCCTACAAACAAACAAAACAACAATCAACAAAAATGGTTACTAATCTTTCTATATTAAGGTTATGTTTTACCAAAGGCTGGCATTATTTAAATGTGATTAAAATAAATTAGCTAATGAGTTGATGGAATCTGTAGGGTTTTATGCATTTTGTCACTTTATTGGCAAACAGTATCAAACCCATTTCTTCTTGTTTTAGTGACTTCCATTTCTTTTCAGTTCCAAATGTTTTTTTAAAAGATTGCCTAGACAATGGAAAATAGAAATATCTGAAGTGGTTATTCTAGTCTTCAAAGGAAAGGCTTTCATTTTACATCTTTGAATATAATAGGAGTTGCCAGCTTCTCAGATATGGCCTTTATCTTGCTGAAAAGAAAATACAGAGAAATGCACAATTATATGTAAGAAATGCTTAACATTGTTAATAATTATGGAATTCAAACTGAAATTTTAGTGTAATACCATTTTATTTTTATTAGAAAAGCTACTATCAAGAAAAATAGATAGGTAGAAAGGTAGGTAGGTGTAACATGAGGGGCCTGCTTGTTGTGGTTTTTGTCCTGCCCTGTTCCCCCAACTGCTTAGTACCAAAGTAAAATCACACAAGAGATCTTAATAAGTTATAATGCTGATTGGCCCGTTTATTCTTACTGGCTAACTCTCACATCTTGATTAACCCATTTTTTCTGATCTATGTTAGCCATGTGGCTCAGTACCTTTTTCAGTTGGGGCAGCTCACATGCTGCTGCTTAGGTGGTCTGGGCAGGAGTGGGGGAATCAGCTTCCTCCTCCCTAGAATTCTTCTGCTCTGCTAGCATCATTTCCACTTCCTGTCTGTTTTTCCCACCTACACCTCCTGCCTGGCCAATCAGCGTTTATTTAAAACATGATTGACAGAATACAGACAATTCTCCCGCAGGTAGGTAGGTAGGTAGGTAGATAGATAGATAGATTAGATAGATAGATAGATAGATAGATAGATAGATAGATAGATAGATAGATAGATAGATAGATAGATAGATATGTGCAATGATCTGGAGAAGGATGACCCTTGAGCACACTATCAATTTAAATTTTCAGATGTCAAAGGAAATTATGCAAACAAAAAGATTGAGTATTACTCAAAAGATGTGAAATTATTTTATTGAAGATGTATCCAAATATTTATTACTACACTATTCATATTAGCTTCAGTATAGAATTAGCCTCTGTTCATGAGCAGGTAATAGGACAGAAAGTATGGCACAAATACACAACAAAATTCCATTCTAAGACTATGAAACCCAAAATAAAGTAATTTTATCATATTTCATAACACAAATGCTCTCATTTATTGGAGATTATGTTCCATGAAATTGACCAGGTACAAAAACCCAAATACTATGGATCTCTTACATGATAAATCTAAAACAATGTAACCCACAAAAGCAGAATGAAATGAAACTAAGGATTTAGGAGCAAAGAAAGGTAGCACGAAGCTCAAAGGCCAAGATTTAGACAAGAGGAATAGACTATTTTTCGGTATTGTACTACAATACTGTACATGATAAATATAGTTAATAACAAAATCTGTAGTGAATGGTTGAGAGTAAATTTCAAATATGCTTACCACAAAAGTATATTAAGCATTCAAGGTGATAGATTTGTTAACTGACTAGGTTTAATCAATCTACATTGTATTCATAATGAATGATGACTCATTAAATCACATAAATTTAGACAAATATAAATTATCAATTTGCAAAAAAATAGGTCATGAGGAGCACTGAACAATGGTGGAAAATTGTTCAGCATCAAGTAAGAGGTTAGTGTCGATAAAGATAGAAAATGTTGACATGAAATTCTAATGGACAGTTCAAAGCCAAACAAATGTATTACACAACATTGAATCTCTTTAAAATTCTGTGAAGTAAAACTCTCAGTAAAATATAATATTAAAATAAGCACGAAGGCTTAAAATGTTAAAAAAATACTTCCTAGACTTCCTTTCACAGAGAATACGAAAAATAAATTTCTTTTGAGTGAAAAATAGAGCGAAATGGCACAGAGGAAGAACAACTTAAGTTAGATGTATTCAGTTTCCACCAGTATCACAAAACACTAGTTTACTATTTTATTTTTTAATATACTTATGGCAGATCTTTTGAGAGTCTTTAGTGCTTTGGAAAACATTTTTAAATGTTATAAATAAATTATCATTTTCATGTTAGTGTTTAAGTTACTTTACTCCTCTGTTGCTGTGGGAAGACACTATCCAAAAGTTAGTTGGGGAGGTAAGGGTTTGTTTTAGCTTACATTTTTACTCTATTAGTAAGGGAAGTCCAGGCATGAACTTGAGACAGAAATTGAATCAGTGCAGAGACTACAGAGGAACTCTTTTTACTGACTTGCTCTCTAGCTCACCTTTTCTGCAGAGTAACTCCTCAAGGATGACCCATAGTGAGTTTGGTCCTCCTACATCAATTATCATTTAAGAAAATGCCACACAGACATGCCCACAGGACAATCTGTTGGAGGCAACTCAGTAATTGAGGTTGCCTCTTCCCAAGCATATCAAATTAACACCTGAAATTGCCTATGACAGTTAGTAACATGACTTTATATAGTTTCCATTTGAGCCCTCATTTATTTTGTTAAATAATATTTCCATTTATCTGCGAAAAATCTCAAACATTTATACAATGTATTTTGATCTTAATAAGTTCACAATACTTCTCTCCTACTCCCCCTGGAACCACCAACCGGACTTCCTCTAGACTTCCTGTCTTATTTATATCAGCAGCAATGCTATAATCACACTTTCTACCATTATAGATATTTTGGAGCATGCATGACTGACTGTTTGTGAGACACTGCCAGTTCCATGGTTCAACACTGCTGTGCACTCTGAAACCTCCCATTTTTAGAACTTATAAAACTTTAGAATCATTAAGTAAAAGTACTAAAGGATTTTTTTCCCTGACAGCAATCTTGGTTATTTTATGTGATCTTAAAATTCATAGCTTGGATAAAATTAATAAACATATTTTGGCAATTATAATAAAGATTTTAGTATAATTTATTCACTGAACAATAGAGGACATGGGGTTTCTGTAAATGATACTTTAAAAATGAGGCGATATGTGTTTAGGCTATGAGTCAAGCCATACATTGTATTTTAGTTCTGTAATCCTATAGTGGAGTTCTCACCATAGTATTTATATAAATCATAATGAAATAATTATTAAATAATATAAAAACTCCCATGTGATCCTCCAAGACACTCTGAGGGGTGGTCAGTCCTATTATTATTTTCTAGAAGCTAGAAATGAATGGTTAAATTTCTTCAAAACCACAAAAAAATTTTAGGTAGTTGCAAAATCTAACACTATGACAATCTAACTTTTGGAATTTGGGTGTTAATTCATTGAGTAGTGACTTTAAGTCATTTATGAAAAATATAGTGCCTGAACTGTTCTTGCCCCACTATCACGCTTATGATTATCTCGAATATCACCATAGAATCTTCTTCCGGCGACGGGTGGAGATAGAGACAGAGACCCTCATCAGAGCAATGGACTGGGCTCCCAAGGCCCAGTTGAAAGGCAGAAGGAGGGAGAAGAAGAGCATGCAAGTCAGCATCGCGAGGGGTTGGCCCACCAACTGAGGCAGTGTGCCTGTTCTAATGGGAGCTCACCAAATCCAGCTGGACCAGGTCTGAATGAGCATGTGATCAAACCGGACTCTGATTGTGGCTGACAATGGTGACTGACTACTGTATGGTGTTCATGCATTTATGTATGCATGTTCATATGATTTAGGCACAAATGTATACAGATACGTTTGTGTGCAAATGCATGTGGGAGCCTGAGGTCGATGTTAGGGATCTTCCTCCATTGCTCCTCACCTTATTCTTTTGAGTCAGGGTCTCTCAGTTAAACTGTATAGCCCACAAATAACACCATCCTCCCTAGGAAGTTTGTTCTAAGGTTGTACCCTCTCTATCTTCAAGACTGAAATTGAAGGTGAGCCCTCACATATCCCTTGTATGTGCATGGGTGAAAGCACCACAACTCTAATATTCTGTCTTGCCTGGCAAGCCACATTAATTGGTGAGCTATCTCTCTAGCCATGATAAGCATTTTCACACCCAAAGAATGATTAAGGAGGGAAGCAATATGTACAATGCTTTATCTTTGCAATTTTGGCTTCTTTTGGGCTAAGGGCTCAATTTCCCAAAGGGTAAAGTATCATGTCTTTCTGTGTTCTCTGATATTAGTGTTGTTTTATAAAATGCATTTAGAATATGACACACTTTAAAATCAAGCCGAAGAAATTATGTAATAAGGACCAATACCCTTGCATACAATGCTAAGCTTTCCATTCATCCTCAAGAAGTGTAGTTACCCAAAAAGTAGAAAGTTTTCAGGCTCATGCCTCTTTTATTATCTGAGATGAAAGAACCCTTATGTCCACTGTCTAATGTTCATTGACTGGATGTTTTCTTCTCATCATAACATTATTCAAAAGATTCATTTGCTAGAAAGAAACCTCCTACTCCTACAACGAGGCAAGGGCTGGGTCACTGTGTTGTCTTAAGGTAGTTTTAATTCCCTGGCTGGGAGGAGACAAGAATAGGATGGGGCCGAGAAAACACTTAAGTCCTCATTACCACACAGCCACTCTTAGCCCAGAGCCCCAGTCTGCCCATCATTGTCCTGCCTGTACTTTCTGTGGGACTTTGAAAAGGTTCAAAGAGCAAGACTTTCAAGCCCCCCTTTCCATGTCAAATACTTTCAACTCCTGATTTCAAAGTGGCACTCGGTTTCTGTTCAAAGGCCTGCGGACTCGTAGGGGGTGAGATTGGAGCTAAAGGTTGCACTACAAAGCACCCTGCCTTCACAGTTATATCCAGCTTGGAGATACAAACGGTAATACAAACTCAAGCGCCTATCAATAAACCTGCCAATATATGAAAGGGGGAGAAGGTACATTCTAAATGGCCCTTCTTATTATTTTTTTTCTAACCAGAGCCGTGCTGTTATCAATCCAGATGAAAGCCTAATTGATATTTTGAAGCATTATTTCTTTCCCTCTTCACATTAGAACTAGGGGGACTACAGAAGTCATTGAGATAAAAAATAAGAAAGAAAAATAAAATACCCACAAACCCTAAAGAAGTTAGATAAGAATAGCTAAAGAAGTCCCTTCCAACATCTGACAGAAAGAAATCTTTCCCTCTTCTAGTTGAGTATTCATCCTCTTCCCCTTAGCTTGCTCTCTCCTTTTTATCTGCCTGTCCACAAGATTTGGAACACCATTAATTGGTCCTCGGGGAGGCTAACAGGCCTCTGCTTTTATGACTCAGTTCTTTGTATTGTACACATGTGGGCATCTCTCAGGAGATAAACAAAAGATGAATGTGTGGAAAGGGGCTAGAAATTGCACAGGTCTAAACACTAAATAGTCCATTGTCTTGATTTACTGCTAATGTTTGGGATTGCATGAATAATTATAACACTCTCTCCCAGTGGCTGTCCCCAGTCTTCTAAAGTTAATACAGGATTTTTTTTATTACTATGTAGTCCTTATTGGAGGGATTCTAGTTCCTATGTGAAATCAAACATAAATAACTCCTTGGCCCCCACCTCCCAACCACATCCTTTGCAGCAAACGAGAGAGGTGGTCTTATGGGAAGATAAAAAGAATAGCTGATCATAAGAACTAACCTGGAGCCAACACATTGGCCTTTCGTCCCTTCAGCACTTTCGAAACCCTAAGCACCTGCAGCTAATTCCCGTGACTTCCAGCCTGGTCTCAGATATGATGAGCTGCTGACCCTGAAACTCACTTTTCCTGCCTCATGAAATGTTTACATTGGCAGATCAAGGGATCTCTTTTACGTGGTGTGACATTCCCTTTAATGTAGGTAGACAGTGTTCACCAATCATAGTATCTACATCAAGTCATTTCCAAATGAGAATAAGTTACATCACTTTAACACCACTAACAGTGTAAGTCTGAAATAACATGACAATGAAACCACTGTCCATACTTAATATACGTTATCAAACAAGAGTATTTTATTATTGGAGCCTAAACCCAACTCAGAAAAAACAATGATAGTGTTCAGGCATAATATGTGGGCCCTGGTGGCTTCTTCACCAGCTAAAACATTTAAATATAGTAAACTTTAGACTCCCAGAATGCTTTGGAGAACACAGTATCCTTAGTAAATTTCAAAGTCAGTGTCTGAGCTTGAGGTCAGTCCCACCTTGACCTTTGATTGGGCTTGCCAATGGCCAGAACTTCCTGAGGATACGTTGATGGTTTTTTCAGTATCAGTCTTAAAAGCTTATAACCCGTGGTGGACAAGTCAGTAGTAATTGGCAGAATTGGCAGAAATTGTCAACAGGTGAGAGCACGGGTGGTGGGTGAGCGAGGTGATACAAGAAGCTTTGCTACCATGTGAGCCAGAGACTCTGCATAAGCACTGTTTGGATCCCATGAAATCTTTGTAAAAGTATTGCATTTTATTATTTCCCAACCAGAGAAAGAGAGTCCACCTGTTGGCTCCCTCTTCCACCTCGTGAGTTACAAAATTGTGACCATGAGTAGAAAGTCAGCATGAGAGACCTCTGGGCATCTGCTGGAAGAGTTGAGACTCTCAAAAGCTCAGTCCCGTATCAGTGTAAACATCAGTGGCTCTTCTTGAGCATATATGCCACCCTGGGTATTTTTTTTTACTTGTGTCCTGGTTTTATTGCACAATGTCTTACCCCTCAAAATATAAGGTTGAACTCTGAAAGAGGCATAAATTCTCCTTATGACCTGGTTTTGGCTGTATCAGGATTCATTCTACTGTGATTGAGTCCTCAAACTGAATTGTAGCACATTCATTATCAAAGGGGCAAGATAATATAAATATCTGGGTGATGAGAGCTATGGTTTATTTTAAAACTCAATAGATATAGCACATATTTCTATGGTAATAAAACCTAAGACTTTTTAGGTAGAATATGTTCTAATTTCAATACTTTGTAAGAACTCTCAGATTTTCTGAATACTATGTATTTTTGCTATATAACACCAAATTTTGCATATATATAATATATATATATATATACACTTTATCTTCATTGTTTCTTTTTTAGAGAAATGTGTGTGTGTGTGTGTGAGAGAGAGAGAGAGAGAGAGAGAGGGAGAGAGAGAGAGAGCAAGAGAAAGAGAAAGAGAGAGAGAGAGAAACACAATCATGAACGGGTAGACAAGTAGAAGAATCTAAGAGGACTCATGGGAGGTGGGGAAGTAATATTATGAAAGCATCATATATAAAACATTTGATAAAAATAATGAAAAAACAGCATTTTAAGATGGGCAGTGGTGATGCACACCTTTAATCCCAGCACTCAGAAAGGTAGAGATGGGTAAATCTCTATGAGTTTGAGGCCAATCTGGTTTATAGAGACAGTTCCAGGACAGAGAAATCCTGTCTGGATAAATAAAAGCAAATAACCAAAAATAAATGAAGCAAAAGAAAGTATTTTGGTTCAGTTTCAATGTGGCACCTGTTTTCATGTCTCTTTAGACCTATGGAAACTAATGAGAGACAGAGAGTCAGTGAGGGAGAGACACAGAGACACACCCAGAGAGACAGACAGACAGACAGACAGGCAGGCAGACAGAGACAGAGAGACCAGGACACAAAGACACATAGAGATAGACATATTATTGAAAATTTATAATAATTGACTGTAAGACTCATAATTTCATTACTTTACATAATAATCACCTACCTATAGATACCAGGAGCTTGACCAAGTTCTGTTGGATGAATTAACATGACTCAATTTTTGTTGCCATTTACGGGGTAAAAATTAAGCAATTGTTGTCACCTGAATATTTTTTCTGTTGTTTCATCCCACTATTCATCTACATCATTGCACCAAATAAGTATAACATTTATTTCACTTTAACAAAAAGTCAGTATTAGAGTTATTGTTATTGAAATCAATCTCAGATAGTGAAAATGATGCAAGGAGAACAGGAGAATCCTGGGGAGGAGGAAGTTGGTTGCTCCCACTCCTGCTCAGATCACTGAAGCAGCAGGATGTGAGCTGCCCCGCTGAAAAAGGTACTGAGCCACATGGCTAAAATAGATCAGAATAATGGGTTAAGTAAGATAAGTCATAAGAACTAATATGTAGCCTGACCTAAAGGGCCAATCAGCTTTAAAACTTATGGAGTCCTCTGTGTTATTTTTCTCTGGGACTAAACAGCTTGGGGGCCGGGCAGGACAGAAAACCCCAACAAACAGTACCCCTCATGTTACAGAATGGCACCCACGTGGATAATTGCATCCACAGAAAGCCTGAGAAAGCTTGGGAAAGACTAGAGTAAAGCATTTCGGTTTTCAGCCATAGCAGTAAAAAAGTTGCCCTGTTTTAAAATGCCGGCTTTCTGGGCGGTCCAGCCAGGGAAAACTGACTCTTTCAAGCAGGCAGTCCTGACTATGGAAACATTGTTGCAGCTTGCTTCCTGGCAAGGACCTTGGAAAACCTTAAGAGCTTTTGAGTGTTGTCTTCTCCATATTCCTTAGCAAATTAAAGACCCACATGGTCAGAAAGAGAGAGATATACAGTAAAGAGAGATTCAAAGAAAAAAAAAACCTTTAAATGGTTTAAAGTCCTTAAAAATAAAAATTAAAAAAAGAAAGAGTTTAGTTGGGTATGGTGGTACACACCTTTAATCTCAAGACTTGTGAGGCAGAGGCAGACAGACCTCTGTAAATTCAAGGTGTGGTGGTAGACACCTTTAATCCCAACATTGGGGAGGGAGAGACAGATGGATCTCTGGGAGTTCAAGGATAGCCTGGTCTACAGAGGGTGTTCCAGGACAAAGATATGCAGAGAACCTGTCTCAAAAAGAAAAAAAGTTAAAAGTTAAAATAAAAGTAATAGAGGTTAAAATAAAGCTGCATAAAGATGGAAAATACACAGAGAATCTTGATACTGTATGCTATTATGCTCTCTTTGAATTGTTTAAATGGTGAGGAAGGAGCAACAGCTGCTAAAAGATATTTGCTTATAAATACTGCAAAATTAATCCAAGATAGGTATTTTGAAAATGCCTTGGCTTCAAAATTAAAGTCAAAAGGTATGTTACTTTGGAGAAGAGATTTTTCTTTTGTTTCCACAGAAAACGAGAGACTCTGGATTTATTCTGAGTTAAGAAAAATCATCTTTGACCAAGGGAGACCACCTGAGCAATCTCCGGTAGAAACAGATTGCTCAGATGTCTGAGTTCTTCATCCAGAGCAGGTTCAAGATTGCTACCTGAGATGATCAAGACTCACAGGATACTTCAGTCAGGACTTGATCATAACTCTAAATTTTTCTTTAGGTCCCTATAAGATTATCAGCGCCCCCAACCAACTGGAAATAGCCTGGAATACTATACCCACATTCCCAAAAAATGGACTATGGATATTTTCCTTTGTTTTTTTTTTGTTTTTTTTTTTAAAACAAAAAACAAAAAAAAAAAAAAAACAAGAGGGGGAAGTGGTGCGGGAGAATTGTCTGTATTCTATCAATCATGTTTTAAATAAACGCTGATTGGCCAGGCAGAAGGTATAGGCGGGAAAACCAGAGTGGAAGTGAAATGATGCAAGGAGAACAGGAAAATTCTGGGGAGGAGGAAGTTAATTGCTCCCACTGCTGCCCAGACCACTGAAGCAGCAGGATGTGAGCTGCCCCACTGAAAAAGGTACTGAACCACATGGCTAACATAGATCAGAAAAATGGGTTAATCAAGATGTGAGAGTTAGCCAGTAAGAAGCCTGACCCAACGGGCCAATCAGCATTATTACTTATGGAGATCTCTTGTGTGATTTTACTTTGGGACTAAACAGCTGGGGGGCCGGACAGGACAAAAAACCCCCAACAAACAGGTCCCTTCATGTTACAAAATAGTAATATATTACTATTGTAAATTAATATTAATTATTAATATATTACTTTGATTTTTGATAGGTAAAATGAAGAATTAGAAAATGTAGTAATTGCTCAGTGCCTACTAAAATACCCCAAAGTGTCCCTGAGTTTCTGAATTTTACCCCTGGATTTGAAGGATGGATTATGGTTTTCAGCACTTTTTAACAAGGGCAGTTCATCTCCGCTGAATTGCATGGTCTTGACCTCACACAGCATCTACCCCGTAAACATTTAGTGACTGCCATGTGAACCCAGTGAGGAACAATCTGTTACTTAGAGAAAGTCTGATATTCATTTGAATTTTTGACATCCAGTATATCTTCATCTCATATTTCTCGGCTTGAAAGAAAAATGGTGTTTTTTTCTCCTAAATATTGAATCACATTGATTACAAATTATGCTTTTGTCAAACTTACTTTTCTTAAGTCCTTGAACCCATTAAGGCTTTTCTGTACATCTAATCAACATTAATTTGATTTTACATGTGAGAGAAAGCATAGCAGGCAGTTTCCAAACAATATCTTTTATGTTTTATGAGTAAAATCGTTCTAATTGCATCAGTGAAACAAATGAAAATATGCTGAACCACACAAACACTTATATTCACCTGTGTAAAGACCTTTTATTCTTTTTTATATAGCAGCAACAGTAATCTGCTTCTAAAAATACTAAGCATAAACAACATGACTCATATCCATTTCAACTCAATATTTTCTAATTTTCCTAAGAAGTCTGCAGGGATTTTTCACATCAAGATCTCTGTGGAAATGTTTATGGAAATAGGTCATTGTGTGTATGTTTCTAATAGATAGCAATTTGTTATGTTTAAAAGCAGAGCTTGCAATAATGATTGTGAATCAACATTACAGTATCAATTACTTAAAATACAAATCCCAAATATGTTTCTGCCATATTAGATACACCTCTTATGCAAACATGGGGTTTGCATAGTGTAATTACAGGGAACTCCCTCCATGTAAGGGAAATGGTAAACTATGAATAGAAGGTGTTTCAAAATTTGTCAGAACATTATAAATTAGGTATTAGGTTTTAAAAGTTACAACAAAATCATATAAACTATTGATTCCAAATCCTTATCACATCTTATATTTGTGTGCTTGTATGTTTGTGTGTGTATATGTGCATGTGTTCATATTGTTGTCTGTTTGCATATGTGTAAGTGTATACATGTATATGTATATGAATGTATATGCTTCAGTGATTTTTATGTATATGTGTCTCTATGTGTTTGTATAATTGTGTGTGTGTGCATATGTGTAAGTATATTTGTGGCTATGTATGATGTGTGTTGTTATGTGTAGAAGTATGAATGTGTATGTTTGTGCATGCATTTTCTAAGGCATACCATTCTATCTAGTCTACTTTCAATGTCAGTAAAAGTGAAATAAATATGAAACATCTAGCCAATTATTTCAGTTAATATACGAGCATTAGGCATTGGAATTCCTAATTAAGAGACAACATGCCCTGTCAGACATCTGCACGGGCTATTGAACATTGTTTAGATTGTTTCATAATTATCCTAGCTTAATAGTTCTAAAAATGTGAGCAAAATGCACTCACTGCAGGGAAGTGTGGCTTGTCACACAAGAAGTCACAGCACCCAGAACATGGACTAGTTCTGTGTGCTCACACTGGAGGTTTTTATTGGAACATGTTTTAATTAATCCTGGAAGGAAGAACAACAGCAGACAGAGAGTGAAAGTTGTTCAAATACTCTTTATTGAAAAAGATCCCAGCCTGCGGGCTGTAGTGGATGCATATTCATTGTAAGGTCCATGTATCAACGTCCCCCTTTGTTTTCCCATGTGTATATTCAGATGAGTGATGAATCAGGTTTATTATCCATATAAACACAGACATAGATACAAGCAGATTTTAAGATGACGATTTTCTATTCAGAGACTTTGCTTGATATATACTACTTCTATACATTTATAACATAAGATGTGATGCTTCAAAGCATATGGACACTAAATCATAGAGAATTATGTGGCTAGTATATCCATTATTTGAACATTTGTAATTTCTTTGAAAATATGAATTTTTATCATGTTTGAAATTTGTGAACATGTTTGTAGTGATATGTAAAGCTTGGTTTGGGGGTTATTGAGGCCACACATGTCTAATTATATAAATCTGGAGGTGCTATGTGCTAGGCTCTGAAATTATGTTCTATGGAAAAGCAGGAAATGTTCTTTATCCCTGATCCATTTCTCCAGGTTCCGTTTATTGTTCTGGTGGAAGTTTCAAAGACATCTCTTAAAGAATGCAAGAATGCACATGATCCACATAGCATAACTGCAGCTAAGCTGCTCTAAAGTGAGAAATGGTATAACTGTTCAGCCTGAGGCTAGCTTCCCCCTTCCTTCCCTTTCCCTTACTCTTTCCGGGTGCTGGTGACCATTATACTCTCAAAAGCCTGAACATCAATATTATCAAGTTTCACATATGAGCACGACCCTATGCTACTTTAACATAAGTTATTAATCCTACACGTGCATCCATCCATGTCTTCATGGATCACAGGCAAAACACCCATACCCATAAACTAAAACAGTTAAGAGATGATCATGATGCTGAGGCCAGAATGAGACATTATAGTTTAAAGATGAGGTTCTCTATTAACTCAACAAAGAATATGTGTATGGTGCATAACCTCATTGTTAACTAATTGGACTTTGGATCATCTTAGGGAAATACCCTGTTAATTTGTGCAAAGATGTTACTGGGGATTAACTGAGGAAGCCATCATGAAAGTAGGTAGTTTTGTCAAATTGCTATGGCTCCTGACTAAACAACTAGAGGAAGTGAATAGAACACAGCCATTAATATACCTGATTCCTGGGTGAAGATACAATATGAGTATTCATGTTCCCGCTGCCAAGCTTTCCTTTCTGGGAAGTAGTCCATCAACCCATGGACAACACTAACATTGTTTTGCTAAGTTGCTTATTTTCAACTATTTGGCTATAATCCATGAGGACAGAATTAATATATCATCTATCCATATTTCACTAATGAAAGGATTTCTTTATTATGAGCATGCCATATTTTAATATATTTTTCTGTTTCTATGTATATAATCAGTTGGATTTGCCTTATAATAATGATACAGTATAATTTATTAGCTGATGATTGGAAGCTAAAACAAACTTGAATTTCTGACCTTATCCTTCTTAATCCTCACATATTATTATTTTTATGTGTTGATATATTAAGTTTGTTTATATTTTTGAGTATTTTATGAATATATTTGTAAAACTATTGCTATGAAATTTTCCCAGGATATGTTTGTTTGTTTTGTACCAAGAGAATACTGGCTTTAAAGGGTAAAAAATGAAGTGTTATCTACTCCTTTTCTTAGAAAGGTACACATAATCTTCCCACTAATTGGTAACAGTGACAATTAAGACATTAACTTCTAGCAAAAATCATTGACATTTATTCTCATCGGTTTGCTTGAAATTTAATTTTCATTTCTTTTTCTCCAGTCTCTCTTATTTTTTTATTTTTTATTTTTTTGGAATTTGAGCCAAGGTTTCTCTGTAGCTTTATTCCTGTCCTGGAACTAGCTCTTGTAGACCAGGCTGGCCTCAAACTCACAAAGATCCACCTGCCTCTGCCTCCTGATTGCTGGGATTAAAGGTGTGTACCACCACTGCCTGGCTTTCCCCAGTCTCTTAAGGTAAAAAACTATTATAATGATGTAAAATTTCTCATTTTTAATCTGAGCAGTTACAACAGAAATTTAAGCCTTAGTCCCTTATTGATTTTCTTTTTTATTTGATTATATATCACTATTTATTTGACCCTACTAATCCCTTTGTGGAACTATTTCTAATCTTTTTTTTAATTTCTTTTAAAAAAGAAAACAAACTATCCTTTTTCATTATACATACCAATCCATGTTTCTACTCCATCCCCTCCTCCAGTTCCCTCCATATTCCCCTCACCCCACCTGCACCCACTCCTTAGAGAGGGGAAGGCACATTGCTTTGGTGAAGGTCTAAGGCCCTGGCTACTATATCCAGGTTGAGCAAGGTATCCATCCAAAGATAATAGGTTCCAAAAAACCAGTACATGCAGAAGGGATAAATCCTGGTGCCACTGCCAGTGGCCTCTTGGTCTGCCCTAGCCATGCAACTGTCAACCATATTCAGAGGGACTGTTTTGATTTTATGCTTGTTCCTTCCCAGTCGAGCTGATGTTAGTGAGCTCTCATTAGCTCAGGTAGACTGTTTCAGTGGGTGTACCCATCATGGTCTTGATGTCTTTGCACATATTCTCATTCCTTCCACTCTTTAACTGGTCTTTGGGAGCTCGGTCCAGAGCTGTGATATGGGTTTCTGCACCATAAAGCTGCTATCATGAAGAAAATGTGATATTCACTGCATTAATACATATATGTGAATTGCATATATGATTTATATTCCAAATGCAAGTCTTAATATTAATATTATATGTATAATACTTTTAGATGCCAGGAAAATTCAAAGGTGGGTAATAGCCTTGTTGTGGAGTAGGGAGGGGGCAGACTGCAAGCCTCACAACAGGCAGAAAATTAGACCACATAAGAAGGAAACTTGGTTTATCATTAATTATCCCATGCTGGTTCAATCTTCTAGAGTCTGATAGCAGTTCAGTTATTTTAGACATATTTAAGTCCAATATAATTTTGGAAAAAAGTTTTCTAGTAACAGTTATCATCATCCCATATAGACAATCGAACTTGAGGTATGACTACATCAAAATTCTTTTGCAAAGAACATTTGAATTCTACCAAGAAGATGGGTTCTACAGCTTTAGGGCTCAGGTCTCTGACTCAGATATTGTGGAGATCAACAGGCTATAAAGAACATGTGCTATCTCCCCTAAGGATGGGTTCTGTTGACTGAGAAAAAAAGCCAATGGCAAAGTCTTAAGTGGAAGAGTCTGGGATAATCTGCTGTGCAATAATCCTTTTGTACGCTGTGTAGATTTTTACATGAAATGGTTTAGTAAAACTCTGACTGGCCTATAGCCAGGCTGGAAGTTTCAGCAAGGTGACCAAACTAAGGATGCTGAGAAGGAGGGGGAAGGGCGGAGTCACCAGCCAGAGGCAGAGAAAACAGAAAACGATTGTCCTATGCTAATAATGTTACTACCATGTGGCAAAGTGTACATAGGAGCATGGGTTAACTTAAAAGGTAAGAGCTAGTTAGTTAGAAATAAGATTGAACCGGGTGGTGGTGGTGCATGCCTTTAATCCCAGCAGTCGGGAGGCAGAGGCAGGAGGATCTCTGTGAGTTCCAGGCCAGCCTGGACTACAAAAGCTAGTTCCAGGACAGTCTCCAGAGAAACCTTGTCTAAAAAAAAAAAAGAAGAAGAAGAAAGAAAGAAAGAAAGAAAGAAAGAAAGAAAGAAAGAAAAATAAGATATAAGATTGAGCTATTAGCTTAGCATTTATAATTCGTATCCAGTCTTTCAGTCCAGTATTTGGAAAGTGGATGCAAGATTTTTGCGGCCAGGTGATTGTGAAGGGAAAGTCCCACTTACAGTAAACGTTCTTGGGGATTTGAGTGAGGTCTAGTCCTACACAGAGTAACAGTCATCAGGTTACTAACTGCACCCACTACAGCCTACTGGATGGAGAACAGACTTTCATTTCCTTCATTAAGGTGACAACCTGACATGATTAATAGTTCTGCTTCCTCTAATGCTTATCCATAACCATGAGACATGTGTACCCTCAACATAATCATATTTTTCTTTTTTTGAAGTTAATATATCTACCTATGTTTGCACACTGACTAATTTTTCATCAACTATTGGGTTACATGAGGCCTGGGCATGAGGCCCAGTGTAACTTCCTAAGCCTATCTTGAGTTTGGTGATGTCTAGTGCAACTTCCTGAGCCTAGTTCGAGTTTGGAGAGCTGTCTCTGGCCACCGAACTTAGGTCCACCTCTGCCCAGCCACTGCTAACATGGAAGAATATTATTGGCTCTTGTTCCTTGCTTTGTCTTGGCCCATCCCAGTCTTTTCCTCCCAATCATAACCCTATATAAGTTGATATACAACCCTATATAAGCTTGGTACAATTAAACAAGTTCCTGCTTTGACAGACTCCCAACTCAGTGGGTAGGTTGGGTGTGTTTCTCCCCGGTGATGGGGGAGGGGGTCATTCGACACTCAGCATCCTGCTCAGCCCCAGGGAGAGTCCTGCATTTCCGGCTCTGTCCCTGCTCTTTCTGCCGGAGATGCAGGCAGATTGGGCCCCGTGTGAGGATCACACTTTCTACCAGAAAACCCAGCAATAAACTTGATACAAACTCGGGTTATCTGAAGAGAAGAAATCTCAAGGAATAGCCTTTATAAGATTTGCCCATGGTCAGGTCGGTAGTGAATTTTCTTGACAGATGATTGACATGAAAGGGCTGACCCCACTGATGTTGGTGCTACCCTGGGTGGGTGGACCTGAGTTGTATAAGAAAGCAGGCTGAACAAGCCATGAGGAACATGTCAGTAGGCAGATTTCCCTCATGATCTTTGTATCAGTTACTGCCTCCAAATCCCTGTCTTGAGCTCTTGTCCTGACTTTCCTAGACCCTAACTAAGACAGCATGCAATGAAAATTAAGATGGCTCCGTCTCATAACAATAGGTACAACTTACCTGAAAATGATAAAATGTTAAAAGGATTTAAAATTGTTTAATGTTTGTATACAATATAGATACAAATATTTGACTCTTCCATGGGACAGTTATTTGCTGAATATCGCACCAAAAACAAGAGGAACCAAAGAAAAATTTATTGGACTTCATCAAAGTTCAAATGCATATTCAAAATTTTATTTTGAAGGCAAGCTACTCAATACCTTACAGAACATATTTCAAATAATGGATTCAGCCAAAGACTACAATTCAGAGTAAATAATTGATACATGCCAATAAAAACAAGTCAAAAATTATATTAACCAATAAATAATTAAATGAACATTTCTTTAAAACAAAATAGTCATATGGGAAATTTTTATTCACATCTAGACACATGGGTATCCAAACTAGAATGGCATGCTTTTTAATATTCAGAAATAGGTGAAACCTCAAGACAAATGGTTATACATGTTATAGAAATATCCAGTAAAAATGTACAAATAAACCTTAAAAGATTTGGGATTAGATTCTCATATGAAATTTTGAAATAGGAGTGTTATTCTTTCCTACTTATCCTCATGGGCTTAAAACATTTACTCATTAAAATTGTTTCCTTTTGAGATTCATTCTTAAAGTACATTTCAGTGATGGTGTGGAGAAATATAACCTCTCAGTTCTTGTAAAAGTAAAACGTTGTATATATGTATTTGAAAGCAATTACTAAATGGCTAAACTCAGAAATTCAAAATTAAGCATTTAGTCACGGAAAATTAAAATATATGTCTGTGTAAAAAGTTGAGTACGGAAGTTCAGATCCATATCATTATCAAAGTCAAAACTGAAAATATCCCCTCTCTCCATCAAGGAATAAATACGGCAAAAAAGTGTGTTCCAACTAAAACTTGTTTCTCAATAAGTCTAAATGCTGAAACAATTTGAAATTCACGAAGGAACCTTAAACTACTACACTAAATGAAAGAACATAGCCACAAAAAAATAACAGAGTACGAAGTTTCACTGAAATTGTCTCTATCATGCTAGGGGACATGGGTCAGTGGGCTGGGCAGCTTGGGCAGGCATAAGGACAGACTTCTGAAGCCCTAGAACCTATATTTGTCATCCTGATGAATCAATTGAGACTGTGTGTCAGAAAGAAAAGAACCAAAGAAAGTTCCTGAGCCAGCTAATCTGGCTGAGAACAAGGAAACAAGACATCCTCAAACAGTGCTGAGGAGACGGAAAGCTGAGGTTGATGTCTGATCTCCACTCATGTGCCATGGACTTCACACACACACACACACACACACACACACACACACACACCCCACAGGTATGCGTATTCTCTGTCTCTCTACACAAGCCTACACAAACGCAAATGAAATTGGCCTTTTGGAAACTGGTTAGTAGGGTAGGAAGTGGAGTGACTGATAACAAATGAGTTAAGGATAATTAAAAATTAGGAGCTATGATGTAATGGTCACAACTACATAGAAAACTATTCATTGTGCATTTTAACTAGATGTTTATATATTTATATGTCAATTATATCTCAGCATCTTGTTTTTGTAGAGAACATAAACATGACATTCATTACTCTTAAATATATGATTAGTATCTCTTGTCCTATAATAATTATTTGGTTTTAGTGCAATTGCTTCGGAAAACTTCAGGGTCACACTCCATGTGTGTACTTTGGAGTCTAAAATTGTCTCACAGTACTTATGTAATATTTAAATTAAGTATAATCTTTAAATTATGCATATGTGGAGGGTACATGAACGCAGAATCCTAATGAGGAAAACAGCTTCAAATTTCTCTGAAAGTGGAGTTATTGATGATTGCTAGCCACCATGCAGTTTCTAGAACCAGAGCCCTCGACCTCTGCAAGAGCAGCAAGTGTTCTGAGTGCTAAATTATTGCTCTAAACCAAGATAACATAATTTTTAATATTACATTCGATCTCCTTTACCTAAAATGACTTGTATTTACTTTTTTCATAAAATTATGAAATAGTCATGCTAATTTTTTCTTATTATCGTTACAGTTTTAAAACATTTCACATTGTGCCCATTTCCTTGAAAGACAAACACCTATATTAAGATAAAAATGGCACTGAGCTCATATTATCTTTTAAATTAATAATATTATCAAACTGAGCAGTTATAAAATAGTAAGAACTGTTAGAAAATAATATGTATTAATTTTTAAATTCTGTAAACATTTATTGGCTGAAAAATATTTTATTACCATAAATTACAACAACATTTACTTTTGTCAATAAAATTAGATATTTAATGTGATGTTATATTTTATATTAATGTTATATCACATTAAAATATTAGATATTTTAATGTGATATTATTTGCCTTTTAAAAATCTGATTTATTTATTTATTATTGCTTTATAAATAATACCATTCAAAATTTCCACTTCCTCCCCCCTCCCATTTTCCTCCCACTTCCCCACTCACTTTCCCCCCTCCCCCCTCCAATCCTGAGAGATGGCAGAGTACCCTGCCCTGTGGGAAGTCCAAGGCCCTCCCCCCTCCATTCAGTCTTAGGAAGGTATGCATCCAAATTGACTAGGATCCCAAAAAGCCAGTACATGCAGTAGAGACAATTCCCAAAAGCCATTATCATTGGATTCTCAGTCTGTCCTAATTGTCAGTCACATTCAGAGGGTCCAGTTTGATTCCATGCTTGTTCATTCCCAGTCCAGCCCAGCTGTCTTTGGTGAGCTCCCATTAGAACAGGCACACTGTCTCAGTGGGTGAACAAACCCCTAGTGGTCTGACTTCCTTGCTCATATTCTCCCTTCTTCTCTTCCACTGGACCTTGGGAGCTCACGTCTTCCTTGAATTCAACAAAAATGAAGACAGAGCATACCCAAACCTATTAGACTATGCAAACAGTGTTTAGAGGAAAGTTCATAGCACTAAGTGCCCACATTAAAGAAAACAGAGAAAGCTCACATTAGAGAGTTTATACAGCACACGTGAAAGCTCTAGAAAAAAAAGAAGCGGACTCACCCAGGAGGAATGGAAGACTGGAAATAATTAAACTGAGGTCTGCAATCAACAAAATAGAAACACAGAAAACAATCCAAAGAATCAATGAAACAAAGAGCTGGTTCTTTGAAAAAATCAACAAGATTGACAAATTCCTATCCAAACTATTTGCATTTTTAGTTTTGTTGCCTCTAATTGGAGAGATTTTTTTTTTATCAAAAAGGTTCCTGACAATTAAAAAATCTTAGTATTCCTCCCATTTTCATCTGGTATTTTCATTGTCTCAAGTCTGTATTTCCTCATATTTCCATTGATTATTTGGGAATTTCACATCATGAATCCAGAGTACACTTAGCTCATATTTATCCCAGGTAACCCCTCTTACCTTGAAACTCCCCAACAAATTAGATGAAAAAAGAGGAAGTGAAGATGAAAAAAGTAAGTCTAATTTGTTTTGCCTAGCATGGCCAAACCCTTGGTAGCTAGTCCCTTAAAGAAAACTGAGTCCTTCACCACCTGCACCCTTGCCAGAAGCTATCATTTGTGGAGAAGTACACTTCAGTATCCATTTCACACTTTTTTTTTTAGAGTTTTTTTGATGGTTTTCTGTCTAGGCTGTTACTTTTGGGGATTGGGGAATTGATGTATGTGGGTCTTCTGTCTGTGTGTTCCATTCATTGGTTAATAAAAAAAACTGCCTTGGCTTTTGATAGGACAGCAACTTAGATAGGTGTGGTCAACAGAACAGAATGCTGGGAAGAAGGCAATGAGGCCGACGCCATGGCTCTCCTCTCTGAGATGGACGTGGGTTAGAATCTTCCCGGTAAGCCATGACCTCGTGGTGATATACAGATTTTTAAAAATGGATTAATTAATATGTGAGAGTTAGCCAATAAGAGTCTAGAACTAATGGCCAGACAGTTTTTAAAAGAATACAGCTTCCATGTAATTATTTTGGGTAAAGCTAGCCAGGCGGGCGGCGGGAAGCAGCCTGCCGTTCCTTTTATAGGGAATGGGTAGGGGTTGTCACAGAAGACTTCAATGTCCTTCTTTGTCAATTGTTTGTCAGAATTATTTGCCTTGCCCTTTACTGTCATCAGGAACATAGATCATGAACTTACACATGGATTGTGGTGACAGCATGGACCACAGACATCTACATGGTCTCAGGTGTTAGCAGATGTCACGAACCTCAGCATGTCATCCAGTACCAGAACAGACCACAGGCATTAACACAGTCAGTCCTTTGTAGGTAGTCCAGTCATGGATCCCATTATAACCCTCGGTGGTAGCACAGGCTACTTACATCAACAAGGCCCTTGATGTTAGCACAGTCTACAGACATCAACATGGGTTCAGGCTTCAGCAAGGACAACAGACATCTGCATGGCCTTTGGTGATGACATGGGTCACAGACATCAACAAAATTCCCCTCTCCCCAGCTGCAGCAGGACTATAGACCCAGACATAGTCCTCAGCAGAAAACAGTCCATAGGCATCAGAATGGCTTCAGGAGTCAGCATTGACCATGGACATCTACATAAAATTTGCTGGTAGCATGGGCCACAGACATCAATATAGACCTATCAGGTCTTACATGGGATCTGCAATCAAGTTTTACTATGTACATATAACTGGGGGAAGCAGAACTTCTCTGTTGCTTCCCATTTGTGGTTTTATCACCATTATGAAAAATCAGTTCACTGCTGAACTCTGGACTTCCTACTCCATTGCATTAATCTGTGTATCTGCTTTCTTGCCAGTACCACAGTATAATGCGATATAAATTCATTCATATCAATGTACTTAATACCTTAAGAGCATGTGTATTAAGATCATGTGCATGTGTATGTATGCCTCAATAAAATCTTTTGTTTGATAGTCCTACAAGGAAATGTAACTGGTACTGTGAGGGTGGTTGCTCTAAATCTATAAATTACTTTGGAAAGTATTTACCTTTTAATAGTTTTAATATTTCTTATCTATGAACACATATTATCTTTTTAATTACTGTATTACAATGGATTATCTAGAAACTTTGTGGCACTCATTTACCAGCTGTGTATTACACATACTTTACCTTTAGAATACATGGGAATCCATATACAACCATAACCCTATGTATTGACCAAGATTTCTGTCCTCCTGGTTTCACAGCCATTCAGTAGCCAAAAAAACCACACAGAAGTCTAAATTAATCATAAACTGATTCGCCTATTAGCTCAGGCTTCTTATGAACTCTTATAAGTTATATTAACCCATTATTTTTGTCAGTGTTAGGCATGTGGCTTGGTACCTTTTTCAGTGAGGCAGTTACATCTTGCTTGCTCCGTGTCTGGCTTCTTCTGCATCTGGGTGATGACTGTAGACTGACTATTTCCTCTTCCCTAAGTTCTCGTGTTCTCCTCACTCTGCCTCCACTTCCTGCCTGATTGCCCCACCTCTACTTCCTGCCTGGCTTACTGGCCAGTCAGCATTTTATTTAAATACAATTTACAGGGTATAGACCATTGTGGAAATAGACTGCACCTGTGGAAATAGACTTTTTTCTTCTTTTTTTATTTATTTTTCCATTCAAAAGTTTTCACTTCCTCCCATCCTCTCATTCCCCTCCTGCTTTCCCACTCACCCTCCTCCCTTCCCCTCCAGTCTTAAGAGAGGGCAAGGTACTCTGCCCTGTGAGAAGTCCAAGGCCCCCCCTCCATTCAGGCCTAGGAAGGTGTGCATCCAAACAGATTAAGGTCCCAAATAGCCAGTACATGCAGTAGAAACAAGTCCCAGTGCCATTATCAATGGCTTCTCAGTCAGCCCCCATATTCAGCCACATTCAGAGAGTCCAGTTTGATCACATGCTCATTCAGTCCCAGTACAGCTGGATTTGGTGAGCCCCCATTAGATCAGGCACACTGTTTCAGTGGGTAGACCAACCCTTCGCTGTCCTGACTTCCTTGCTCAACTTCTCCCTCCCTCTGCGCCTGCTCTTCAACTGGACCTTGGGAACTCAGTTCAGTGCTCTGATGTGGGTTGCTGTCTCTATTTCCATCCATCGCAGGACTAAGGTTCAATGGTAATATTCGAAATATTCATCAGTGTGACTATGGGACAAGGCCAGTTCAGGCGCCCTCTCCTCTACTGCGCAAGGACCTAGCTGGGAAAACCCCCGTGGACACCTGGGGTCCCCTCTAGATCCAAGTTTCTTGCCAACCCTAAAATGGCTCCCTTAATTAAGATATCTTCTTCCCTGCTGCTATATCTGCCCTTCCTCCATCTCCACACTCCTACTCCCCCAAGCTCTCCCCAATGCTTCCCTTCTCTCTCCTCCTCTCCCCATCCCCCCACCACAACACTGTCATTAAGACAAAAAGGCAACCTACTGAATGGGAGAAGATCTTCACCAACTCCACATCAGACAAAGGTCTGATCTCCAAAATGTATAAAGAACTCAAGAAACTTGACATTATTATTCTAAAAACCCAATTTAAAAATGGGGTACTGAACTGAACAGAGAATTCTCAACAGAAGTTCAAATGTCCAAAAGATACTTAAGGGCATAGTCAACCTCCTTAGCGATCAGGGAAATGCAAATTAAAACAATTTAGAGATACCATCTTACACCTGTCAGAATGGCTAAAATCAAAAACACCAATGATAGCCTATGCTGGAGACTATGTGGAGTAAGGGGAACACTTATCCATTGCTGGTGGGAATGCAAACTTATGCAACCACTCTGGAAATCAGTGTGGCGGTTTCTCAGAAAATTGGGAGTCAACCTAACTCAATATCCAGCAATAACACTCTTGGGAATATACCCAAGAGATGCCCAATCATACTACAAAAGCATTTGTTCAACTATGTTCATAGCAGCATTATTTGTAATAGCCAGAACCTGGAAACAACCTAGAAGCTCCTCAATGGAAGAATGGATAAAGAAAGTGTGGAACATATACACATTAGAGTACTACTCAGCGGTAAAAATCAATGACATCTTGAATTTTGCATGCAAATGGATGGAAATAGAAAACACTATCCTGAGTGAGATAACCCAGACCCAAAAAGATGAATATGGTATGTACTCACTCATTAGTGGACTCTAGCCATAGAGAACATGGAAATAGACTTTTAAATAAAGATGTAATTCTGAAGACTGAGGAATGGAAATGTTTTCAAAACTTACTGAAAAATGACATCAGTCCTACTTCACAGCCTATACTAATTCAACATCTTTGTTTTCTGTGTGTACTATAAAACTTTCTGTAAGCATAATGATATTACTTCTTTTATGATTTTTGTGCCTATTATTTTTTTTAGCCACCATGCTCTGATTATTATTTTCCATGCAATGGATGAAATTGATAAAATCGTGTATTCTTATCTCACACAAAATCAAATCAGTATGTGTCAGCTTTTCCCGTTTTGTGTTAGATGTGATTTGAGTTATTTTTGGACCATATCTATCATATAGACATGTGTTTCTTCTAATCATAGTTTGTTCAGTACTTTTGTCTTGAATTTAAGTTGAATTTTTATAATGTACATTTTTGCCATTTTCTGAGTTAAATGTTTTTTTAACTATGTGTGTCAAGCCACTTGCCTTCTTGGGAAGAATCAGACTTGAATTTAGAGAGCATTCATTTTAGTGTTATGGAATTTAGTTGCTTGTACTATCTTGAGGTTTATGTTTTTCCTATATCCATCTGGAATATTTGCCTAAAATTTACTTTCTTTGTTGTATTTCCCCTGTTTTTTAATCAAGATTATGGTGGTTTTGTAGTTTGTGCTTGGGAAAAGTCGATCTTCAAGATTTTAAACCAATTTAAGAATTATTAACACTGGTTCTTTGTTAAATATTTGGTAGTAATCATGAATGAAACTGTCACATTATAAATTTTTCATTTATGAATTAGTTTTCACCATTGTTTCAATCTTAATGTTTATTATTCTACTTGACTTTTTATTTTTTCATAATTTGATTTTGACAAGATATGTGTTTCCAAGAATTTGCCCATATACTCTAGGCTATCAATTTATTATTGAGTTATCTTGTATAATAATATCTAGTGATCTTATAAATTTCTATGGTGTCAATTTTGCTGTTTCTATTGTCACTTCTGATTTTATTTATCAAAGTGTTCTCTCCTTCTTGTCATAGCTAAAGGTTTGCCTTTCTTTATGCAACACCAATAATGAAAAGCCAATTAGAGTAAGAAAAAAGTATTTTAAAATTAACCATGTTAATAAAAACAACTTATTACATAGAATATAGCATATACTCAAATACTCAATAGTATGGAGCATTAACTTCCACTTAAAATAAGCTGTAGACCTAAATAGATACTTCCTTTAAAAGGAAAGGCACACTATGACTAACAAGTTATGAAAATATACTGTAGGAAGCAGAAAGAAATATCATAATAATATGCTAACATCACTCCATTAAGAATGACTATTATGAGGAATTTAAGGATAACATTGGTAAGCGTATGAAGAGACAGTAACACACATGGGCACTATTAGTCTGCTAGTTAAAATGAAAGCTAATAGAAGTATTATGGGAAACAAAATTGAATTCCCTCAGAAAGTTTATTAAAGCACTTTTGTGACAGACATGTGCTATCCAAATACTTGGGAGCTGGGGCAAAAAGACCAGGAATAAGGTCAATTAGGGCCACAGGAACTCTCAAAAACAAAGCAGAATAAAGAAACAACCAAACCAAACCAAACCAGACAAAAGATAAGAACTATCACCACTAACTTTTATTTATTAACTAACAAAACAAGTAAATGAAAAAAATGAATATAAATAGAAATATCATGAAGCATTGCCCTATAACGCAGCAATCCCACTGATTGATATTTATCCGAGGGATACAAGAAACTGAAATGACTAGGTTGAAGTGAAGTCTTTACTCATTTACTAGAACATTATTCTTACTGACAAAGGAACTCCTTCAGTGTTTAACAACTGGTGAATCAAGGAAGAGTGCTGCAAAACATTCACAGAGGAATAGTATTTGCCTCTAAAGAGAACAATGTTTTTTAACTTTCAAAGAAACGTAGGTGGATCTGTTTGTCACTATGTTAGATGGCATGAGCCAGGCATGAAAAGCAAATTACCATGTGAGCTGCATCATATTTGAAGCCTACACAAGTCGTTCTCATAAAGGGTAACCTTAGAATGATGATTGGAAGAACCTAGGGAAAGTAGAAAGTGTGGGAAGATGTTAAAAAGCTCAATCTAGGAACAGTATAGTCTAATCTTGATGTCTAGGTGCTGTATTTCATGGATGTCTGACTACAGATAATTTCATATTAAACATCATATAAAGAAACAAAGATTTATAGAATATTTACCATATAAGAAGACTAAATATTTGAGAAAATTGATACTTAGCACAATTTAAACTTTATACAACATGCACAGCTATTGAACGAACACTTGGTACTGAATTTAAATGTACACTTTTACATTATGTAAAACATTTATGTATCTGTGAATAAACTTAATTTAAATTTAAAGATATATAAAGTAAATATCATATTTACCAACTGGTAGAATTTCAAAAGGGAAACTCCACTGACAGTTTTACATCAAATTATATATAAAGCACTTGTCTTTATTCATACACCTTAATACTTATGTTAACAGTACATCAAAATGACTCAGTTATTTTCATTATTACTTACCCCTTATTGATTGGCATAAAGTTATTCATCAGGTTCCAAAATCAAAAATGAAATATTTTTTTGGTCTTTAGAAACCATACAACATCATTAATGGATGATTTGGTGTTCTAAAATTTGGGTCTGAAATGGCTGAAGCCACACTAGGCAGATTAGAGCTACACACTCATTCCAAAGTCATGTCATGATCTAATCAAATCTTGGTTGCAATCTAAACATCAGTGCAATTCTCTTGCTTGAAGATTTCTCTTGTTTGTTCCAAATAGTTGAAGGATGTGTTTCATACGTGGCCAGTACTGAAATGCAAATCTTAAGATAGTGCTAGAGAATGAAGCCAGGCAGAGAAAATTAACTGAGCAGATCTATTGAGTACACATGCAAGAAGGCGGTAGGAAAAATAAAGTCTATGTTGTATGATCAGAAGGAGGGAAATTATAAAGATGGAATAAGTATAATTGAAAAATTACCATATTGAAATCATTGGACCAGATTAGTTGCTGATGTGCAGGATGCTCTATGCCATTGGTGGAACCAAGAACAAACAGAAAATAGGAAATACCTATTATAAAATTATTAAGACTATCATGACAGCAAGAGTAGCTCATTAACCAGTGGAGAAATCTTCTCAGCACATGTTAATGAAGTCAGCACTGTTGCTTGACTGCTGATATCACCATCTGGTAGCCCTTAAAAAGAGCTAACTGGTATACCCACTAGAGCACACCTTGCTAAGAGAAAGACAAATATAACTACAACTCTATTTTTAGCTACTCTGTTTTACCATGCCATTTTGTGAAACACTTTAATGAAAACATTAGAAGTAGGCATTGCCTGAGACACACACACTTAGTGACTACATGCTCTGTATTTATCACTGGACTGTGATATGTTAGTTGCTTTTCTGTTATGACGTAGTTTTCTTCTCTTCCTGATGGCTTTTTTTTGATAGTTTTCCAACTTAAGGTGTAGTTTCACATCCACGTGGACTATGGCAAGGATAAACAGAGGAATCTGCAGTTTTATTTGGCATGTTTAGAGCTAGAACTCAATTGAATGATAAGGTCACAGGTCTGGAATTGTGGATGCTACAAGTTCAGTGGATTGTGTCCTGGATGCCCCTTTCAAATCTCATCATTAGTGAAGTATGCAATATTCTAACAATTGTGTGGTATTCTTTGGCACTTTTGGAAGATGACCTTTTAGCCACAGGCACATGCTGTAGGAATCACTATAGATTAGTCTGGTGTGTGAGGACAGCTCTAGCCCACATCATTTTTTAAGTTTTCTGAGGGAGTTAGGAGAGAAAAGGATGTACTACAAATAGGATGTGTGACTTTGCTCTGAACAAATTGAGGCCTGTGAATTGTATAAGTGAGCAAATCTAATTTTAGTGAACAAAAGAGCCTGTGAGATGCTGAGTGTAATTTTTATGTAAAAATAGGAGTCTCCAAAGACATCTCTCTTTAAACAGATGAATGCAAATTACTGAAGTCATCCAAATTGAGGTTGATTTATGCATTTTTCATTGTATTCTTTCACAACAGAAAAAAGCTTTTTCTGTTTCCAAATAGGATGCATTTGGGGTAAAGTTTCACGTGGTGCACCAAGAATGGCTTAGCAAAGAGAGATCCAAACCAGTCATGTAGAGAAATTATTTCTGTGTCTTTTTTTTTCTCAAATACAGCTTCTGCCAAATAGGCTGGCCAACTGTCTACTGTATCCATTTTTTTAGAGACTTGAATTTTAATTACACAAATAAAAGTTTTAATGCTATGTATCAGAATATATGATACATGCTCCACTGGCACCCCGTGTATTCAGCAGAGGACAGACAAAGTAGGAAAAGAAAAACAGAAAAAAAATACCCAACTCAAATTCAACTTGACTATTTGAAGAAGCTCAGTTCTCAAATCAATGCCAGGCATGAATTTTATTCAGTTATCATTGGAGCATTGTTAGTGTTATGATGTAGTTCAGCTTTACATGTGCAAAACTCTTAAAATTGACAGTAAGTCATTGGCTCATTTGGCACCCCACAAAGAGGTCTTGTTTGGGAGGATTGCTGCAGGGTTCTCATTCTTCTTATCTGAGACTTTGTTTTCTTTTTCTGACCCTTTCTTTCAATTCTTAAAATGCTTTTAAATTTTCATTTATTTTATTTTTGTGTGTGTGTGTGCATCTCTGTTTGTCTACATTTCTGTTTTTGCAGTGTATATGTGCAGTGCGTGTAAGGGCCAGAAACTGGGATTTTAGAAGGATATGATGGCTCTGGGAACTGAACCCAGGTCCTTCTCCAGAGCAGAAAACACTCTTAATCAGTAAACCATCTCTCCAGCCATCACTGAAATAGATTAAAATATGCTAATCATATACAAATATATTTGTGTGTAAGTGTATTTATATATGTAAATTTACACATCACATAGATACTGTGAAAAACTTAATCTATACATTGTTCTGTGTTCATACACATAGTGAATCACTTATTGATTCGACATATTTTGATGAGTGCCAAATAATATAAGTTTCAGCTCTGAATTAGTAGACAAAATCCCTACAACTCAGAGTGGAAGGTTTCATTTCATACTGGAATTTACATTGTTAGTTAATGGATGGGCAAGTTTTGTTATTCTCTCTTAACCTATTATTTTATTGACTTATTTTTAATTGAAAAAAAATCATACACAATATATTGTGATTATGCTTTTCTGCACTTCCAACTCACCCACCTTCCCACAAATCCTTCCAACCTCCCTACCCTACTGATCCGACTTCATGTCCTTTATTTATCTCACTTTAAAAAAATAAACAAACAAAAACAAGAAAAAACAAACAAAACCCAAGAACACAAACACACACACACACACACATACACACACACACACACCACAAAATGGAAAACAAAACATGTAAGCAAATAACCAATAAGAAAAAAAGAAAACCCCAAATAAGTTTAGAAATATGCATTTAAATAAAAATTTAAAAAATATCATTGAGTTTATTTTGTATGGGTTAAATTCTCTGGGGTATGAAAACCAACGTGCAATGTGGTTTATATACTTAATGAATTTTACGGGAGAAAACGAAGTCTTCCTTTGTTAGAGGTTATCAGTTGCAGATAGTTTTTTGGTAAGGTGACTTTTGCCCATGTCCACGTCCTCTTTTCAAGGCTAGGACCCCGCCTGGCTTGAAACAGTGCAGGCCCTTTGAGTGTTGCCATGGTTTCTATGAGTTCATATAGTTCTCATGACCATCAGTCTGCTGTCTCTGGAAGACACGTTTCCTTGAAGCCATCCATCACATCTGGACTCCTCTTTCACATAGATCCCTGAGGCCCAAGGTGAGATGTTTGATGAAAACAACCCATTTAGAGAATCCCAAAACAGACCTAAAGTAAATCCCAAGGTAAAAATCTTCCCTTGGTTCAGAATTTGTAGTAATAGATGTGAACATGATGGAAGCTATTTGATGAACATGTGTGATATTGAAAACAGGACAAAAATATTCTTTTTCATGTTCTATCCAGGTCTAATCCTGTGTTTGAGCTTTAAAACTCAAAATTTTGCTGTAGACCCTGATATCTCAGGCTTTTCCAGAGTGCTTACTTGCACTACCTTATGCCCATGTTTTCCTTTTTTCCACTAGAATCTGTTTGTCAAGTGTGTTAATTCTGCATTGCTTTTGATTTGTGTTTTTTTTTGTTGTTGTTGTATTATAAGAGATTATTACTACTACGACTACTACTACTATTAGTGTTATTATTATATCCTGGAGTTTATGGTAATCTCAATGTAAACTTCTCTAAAGACCTCTAAATTTAAATTTTTATAGTTACCTCTGCTTAAAGATTCATACATCCTCTGTATTCTCAGAAGATATTGAAACATTTTATTCTTTGTCTTCTTATCCCCTTTTGCTAACTTTGCTCTTGAGGTATATTTCTTTTTCTTCTTCATTGTCTAAAATGCTTTGAAGAGTCTCACAGATGTTTAAGTGTCATGTTAAGCACACAACAATCACAAGGCATCCATTAATAATAAGCCCTCTGTGCAGCATAATAATTTAGTGAGGACCATGCTTTTCTGATGTGGGATTCCTCTCTGTATGCTGTGAAAATCATTTGTTAATAAAGGAACTGCTTTGGGCCTATAGTAGAGATATAGGGGACCAGAGCTAGGTGGGGAAAACTAAATGGAATGCTGGGAGAATGAAGGGCAGAGTCAGAGAGAAGCCATG
Source organism: Myodes glareolus (assembly GCF_982192425.1). Lineage (NCBI taxonomy): Eukaryota > Metazoa > Chordata > Mammalia > Rodentia > Cricetidae > Myodes > Myodes glareolus. The sequence goes on from NC_142028.1 coordinate 13,437,850, forward strand.
TAGCCCCACCGGAGACAAATGCTGGAACTTTAGCCAGTAAGCCACAGCCACATTGCCATACACAGATTAATAGAAATTGGTTAAATTAATATATAAGAGTTAGCCAATAAGAAGCTAGAGCTAATGGGTCAAGTATTGATTTAAATAATACAGTTTCTGTGTTATTTTTGGGGGGGGCTAAGCAGCCAGGAACCTACAAGTGGCCTGCTGCCACACTCTTCCTTTTGAGTGGGAAGAAAGGGTAATGTCCTCCTAACTGAAAGTCTTCCTGATTAGCCTATTGTCCTTTTATTCAGAAGCTTCTTTTAGGTTCAAACTTTTGTAATCAAATTATGGTATACATCTTTCATATTTTAAAATGTCTCAATTTCAATTATCTACACCAAATTTATGGTCATTCTGGAACAAAGTCAATTTCAATATGTCCTATGTGTGAATTATTGTGACTTTTTTTGTCTCTTCATGAAAAAGCACACACACATACATAAATAGCTTTAAACAAGCTAATAGTCAAAGGAATCCAAAATAAAGGGAGCCTCTAATATTATTTAATTTCAGGAAAAAGCTTTAGGGGTAGTTGTATAATAGCACTAATAAAGATTGTAGTAAGAGATTCTCTAAATTTTATCTCCAACTTAACTTTGCATTCCATGTGAATTTTTTTACTTCCACTTTTTTTCTATGTGTTAATATGCTCACATCTACTTCTAGTCGAAAGTGCACAGATGGTATTTTGGCTTTTATGTTTGTGCTTGTGGTCTTTCCTTCTGAGTAGGCATTAAGCAAATTGCTCCTTCACAGAAACCATTACTTTAATTCCTTACTCCTATTTATATCGATCATGAAATAATCAAATTATACCATCAAGTGGACCAAATGTAATTTGTAAAAAAGGCTTCAGACATGCTCAAAATGAGAAGCTGTAATTAGTAAATCTGTAGATCGATGGTATATTTATGTAAAGTTGACTCAAATGGGTTGTTCCATTTTAAAACATTGATTATACAAGTCCTGTGTCTAATCTGGGCTTATTTCTAGAGCCATGAAGCACTGACAAATGCTACCGAATTCCTCTCCAGCCAGTGGTCCTTATTTAATGACGCTCAAGCCGTTATGTCACCTGAGAACTTCAGAAAGCAACACAAACAACACACCGAAGGCAAGCAGTATGAGACATAAACAAAACTTGACTTAATTAATTGCTAAAATAAATACGATTATTAGGTACTCAGATATGAAATTACAGTAATTTTTGTTAATTTTTGAATGTTTTAAGATGTTTTCTTACACTAATGGTCAGAAAATAGGTCTAGTCCTGACGCTGTTCTCAAATACATTGTATCTTCTAAATCTAACAAAAATTAAAAATATGTTCATCAATAAGAAATGGGCATACTTTAATATACTTTGCAACTTCAAATTCTTAATAAAACAAATGCAGTCTATATGAATTTATTTTTTATGTCACCCCTTAATAATTTATTATAAAATATAAAGCCACAGTTAGAAAGATCTAGTGGGTTCTTTTGTTATTTGTTTAGTTACTTGTTTTTTGTTTTTTTGGTTTTTTTTTTTTTGAGATAGAGTTTCGCCGTGTATCCCTGGGAATCCTAGAACTCACCCTGTAGTCCAGCCTGGCCTCCCACTCAAAAATATGCTTGCCTCTGTCTTACAAGTGCTGGGGTTACAGTTGTGTACAACCACCCTCCGTATAAGAAGTACTCTTTTTGTGTGGGGTTATTCACTACAATTTTCCTGAGGGTCTGAGTAGTTTGTAAAATATGTGTAGAATTAACCTAAACCTTGAGGATTTTGTTTGCTTTCTTGTTTGGTGTTTAGATAGGGTGGTTGAAGCATCTAAGGCTGGTCTTAAATTTGTCAAGGAGCTGAGGGTTACTATCTTAGTTTAGGTTTCTATTGCTGTGACCAAATACCATGTTCAAAATGCAAGTTGTGGATGAATGTATTTCTTTGACTTACTTTTCCACGTTACTATTCATCACTGAAGGAAGTTAGGGCAAGAACTCAAACAGGGCAGGAACCTGGAGGGTGGAGCTGATGCAGAGATGCTGGGGGGGAGCAGCTCACTGACTTGCTCCCCATGGCTTCCTTAGCCAGGTTTCTTATAGACCCAGGACTATCAGCCCAGAGATGACAACACCCACCATGGGTTGGGCCCTCCCACAGTGATCACTAATTGAGAAAATACCTTATAACTGGATCTCAAGGAGGCATTTTCTCAACTGAAGCTCCTTCCTCTCTGATGACTTTAGCTTGTGTCAAATTGACAAGCAAAACTAGCCAATGCAATCACCCTGAACTTCTACATTTCTGCTGACAGCTCCAGAGTCCTGGGACTCCAGCCTTGTGTCACCATTCCTGACTAGTTTTTTTTTTTTTTTTTTTTTTAGTAAATTTTATTAAATTATAAAAGTTTCCATTTCCGCCCCACCTCCCAACACCCTCCCACTCTCCCCACTCCCCCCCCTCCTTCCCCTCCGACCCCCAGGGCAGTCAGGGTTTCCTGCCCTGTGGGAAGCTCCAGCTCCCTCCCCCTCCCTCCAGGTCCAGGAAGGCAAGCGTCCAAACAGACTGGATCCCCAAAATCCAGCATATGCAGAGGAAACAGGTCCCAGTGTCATAGTCAATGGCTTTTCAGAAAGACCCCGGGCCAGCCACAGTCAGAGAATCCGGCCAAATTCCGAGAATCTGGCTAGATCACGTCCTCGTTCAGTCCCAGTCCGACTGGCCCTGGTAAATTCTCATCAGATCCGTTCCCTTGTATCAGTGGGTGATAGCATCCCTCGCAGTACTGATTTTGTCTTTCATGTTCCTCCTCCTTCCGCTCCCCCTCCGGACCTCGGGGGGCTCAATCCGTTGCTCCAATGTGGGCCTCCGACTGCATAGCCGTCCTTCGCCAGATGAAGGATCTATGGTGATAAGCAAAATATACATCAGTATGGTCATGGGCCACGGCCGATTCAGGCACCCTCTCCTCTGTCCAGAGAGCAATCTGGGGGATTTCTCCTTGGACCTGGGATCCCATATATAATCAAGTCTCCTGTAAACCCTAAAATGGCTCCCTTAGTTGAAATATATTGTTCCCTGATCCCATATTCATCCTACCTCCCTCCCCCCCCATCCCCGGCCACCAAGCTTTCCCCGTTCCTCCCCTACTCCCTGACTAGTTTTATGTGTTCCTAGATATCAAACCAGGACCTCATACAACCTAAGCAAACACTCTATCAACTAAGTTGCATCCTTATGGTGTAAGATTTAAGTTTTGTTGTTTTGTTAGTGAGTTAATTTCTTCTTTGTTTTTAATTTGTTTCTGCCTTTATTTATAAAAATTAGACATTCCAAACTGTTATACAATAAAGAGAAGAAAAGTACATAAACTTGAAAATTTTAAGTGTGATTATATAATGTAATTAACTAACTTGAACAGTATTGATTTATGCAATTATTTAAAAAGCATATAATCAAGTGTCAATCAATCTATGGCTAATTCATTATATAATTCACTTTATTTTTGGTCTTAGTAGTGGGTGAATTGTTTCCATGCATGTCATTATATGATAATATTTTTCTACATTGTCAAGTTCATTTGAGCCCTTTTTCCTTAATGTTCTTGGTAGTAGGTGTCAAGTATTTTCTTTCTGGACCTCTGAGCCATAAACAGGAGGATTGCATCCAAATGTGTTCATTTAAAATAAAAAAAGAAAATATTAGTAATATTTCCCTATTCTTGACAACCTTAAACAAAATATTTTCAGTAAAGAGAGAAAAAACAAATCAAGTGGCAGTCCTGTTTCATAAAAAACTTTTTAGGAGAAGAATAATGACTTCAAACAATAATGCTTAATGTTATGTGTCATGAAATTATTCAGAAAATTAATCAGGAAACACTAGTTTCTTATGATTTAGAGTCTGTCATAAGTCATTGTTCATGGCAGCTTGAAAACCTAATGTGGCCCATGCATGGAGTTGGCCCTGTCATAGTGGTGGCTTCTGGGTACAGCTTCTGTCCACCATGCTATTCTGACATGCTTTAAGAATGTCTGTCATCTGGCAATGGATGGAGATAGAGACAGAGACCCACATTGGAGCACTGGACTGAACTCCCAAGGTCCAAATTAAGAGCAGAAGAAGGGAGAACATGAGCAAGGAAGAAAGGACTGCGAGGGGTGCGTCCACCCACGGAGATGGTGTTACTGATCTAATGGGAGCTCATCAAATCCAGCTGGACTGGGACTGATGGTACATGTGATCAAACCGTACTCTCTGAATGTGGCTGACAATGAAGGTTGACTGAGAAGCCAAGGACAATGACACTGGGATTTGATTCTAATCCATGGACTGGCTTTGTGGGAGCCTAGTCTGTTTGGAGGCTCACCTTCCTAGACCTGGATGAAGGGGGGAGGACCATGGACTTCCCACAGGGCAGGGCACCCTGACTACTCTTAGGACTGGAGAGGGAGGAAAATGGAAGGAGGTGGAAATTTTTAATAAATAACAAAATAATTAAAGAAAGAATGTCTGTCAGTTGGTTTCTCACAAAGCAATTCATTCTTGTCCTTTAGAAAATAACAGAAATTGCATTGGGTTTCATGACTCTTCTTCAGGAGGCAAACACAGTTGTTAGCATTATATTATGTTATATAAAAGCAGCCATGATTCAATATTGGAAGAAGTCAAAGACCTCCAGGCCCCTCTTAGAAGCTGGATTTCAAAGGCCTGTAAAAGAATACAGCAATAGAGAATAACAGTTAATTCAAAATAAATACATGGTCTGAGAAAAAATAATGCCACCCTAGTGTCTGAAGAAATTATAGGAATTCAAAATCAGTAATGCATTTGACAAAAAGTGAATTTTCTGGGTGAAAAATAAAATAAGAATAAGAAATAGAAACCAGTGGTACCTTTAGTTTCCTAATGATTACTTGATTGAGAAAATAAGATAAACCACTATACTGCCTGTTTTAAATAAACTGTCTTCAATTTTGTTTAGTATTTATCATATCCTCCCTTTAGTTAACAAAACTTAATTGGCAATTTTTTTATTTAAGAACAAGAGAGTGAATATGCTTTAAGAGCAAACTATGATAAGTTGATAAAGAAGGAAATAGTTTTCCTACTTTTTTGTTCAATACTAATAAATTCAATAAAAGCTGAAATCAACTTAAATCCACAAAACTTTTTAAAAGAAAATTTTCCAAACATCAATAATAAATGAAAATAAATTACAATGGAAAATGTTCATCAATTTTGGACATATAAGGAAACTGATATTATATTAAGTACTAATATTTCAAGCCTGAAAATTTTAGTTGATATTGATAGCCTAAAAGGTATTTAAAATCCTAAGAAATTTCAAATAACAATGATCTCATTTGTTTTCCTTATACATAAAATATAATATTTCATTCATGAATAAATAGTCATTTATACTAAGAAGACTCAAGTCATTGAAACTTCTATAGAGATCCTGAGACATTTGCAGAGTTTGGTTAAAAATAACCAGACTCTGTAACTCAACTGACAAAGTGTTTTGTCCAAGGTTATAGTCTCCATTTCTATAGTAGGAATGATCCAAGGTGTCCCTGCTCCTCTTTTAGCAGTGGCTTTTAATGAAGATGACAGCCATCATTTAAATACACATCATTAAGTAAAGAACATAAATGTCAATAAAACATTTCTTATTAAGTAACAAGCTGATGGCACCATAAAAGTGAAAAATTTTCAAGTTGTAAAATATAGTCAAAGTCATAATGAAGTGCATTAACACAGTCTGACATTCTCTCAGTATTCCTTAGTGAACTAAAAAGGGTTTTAATTAAGAGTGACTTTGATCACTTTACGTTTACACTCTGAACAGCATGAGAGTGTTTTCCTGGAAACTGATCCTCTTGGAGCATTAATTTAGGAGTCTCTTCAGTGACACTCAGATGCAGAGGCTCTGCAGAAGCTGGGCTCTTTCCATTCGTATCTTTCAAACATTCTGTTAGTGACATCTGGTTGGATGATGTGTCCATTAGGCACTTGCTTGGATCATTTTAAGTTATATGTGCTAGTTACTGTAAGTGTTACACATTTACTGCTGTAAAAAATGTTTTTCCTACCCAACCCTGTGTAGTCCAATATTTTATCAAATTCATGCCACAAAATTATAAAGTCTATATTGTTTCTGCTTCTAGCACTGTTCCATCCACAATACTACTATGATCTTCCAAATTTACCCATCATGAGTGAAGAATTCAAACATGTCTTCTAAATATAGAGACCAGAATGATTTCTTGTTTTGAACTCTGTACCTGTGAACGTATACACACACACACACACACACACACACACACAAATACATGTAATTGTGTGTTAAATATATACATATTCATATACATATATGAATTGTTGTTACTGATAAGTCATAACTCCAAGAATTTTTGAAAGGTAAAGCAAAACAGATGTTTAGAATGAAATCAGTTAACTTTGCCAGTCAATTCTGCCTTGAGAAAAGCACTAAGTATATGTTTCAAATTTATACACACTAATGTATAAATTGAAGTTAGGAGACAATTCCTGTACTTTTTCCCCTTTATTTATTCTTTGTGTCTTTCACTTCCTGCATCCCAATTCCATTCGTTTCCCTGTCCCTTTGTATCCGTCTTCTGCCCTTGCACCCCCCCCCAATAAAATAAGATAAATTTAAGAGAAAAATGAGAAAGAGAGAGAAGGAACATTCAGTTTTGTCGTGAAAAGTGAAGTGCAACATTGTGGGTCATGCAGTAAACCCTTTTATCCATGTATCTGAATCCTGTCTGGTTTGAGGCCTCTGGTTTCTGATGTACTATCTATGCTAGGCTCTCACGGGACTCCTCTTGGTTAACCTGCTGTTGCCCAGTGTTGTGGAGATTCTGCAGCTTTGGGTCTGCAGGACTGGTCCCTTCGTGTGTCCCAGCAGATCACAGATGGACTGAATGTTGAGGTGGACCAGCATATAACTCTGGTTCCGGATCTGGGTAGTTACAGGTTTGGTCAGCTGCCCAGCTCTTCCTTGTCCTCACCACCAGGGTGAATTCTCCAGCATCATCCTGGTGAGTTCAACTCTTGTAACAATGAGCAGGAGGTGGAACCAGTTCTGCTTTCATGTCCTCAAGGTTGGATCTTCTACACCAGAACGTTCAGGATCAACTTTACTGTGTTGTCCAAGCACGGCATAGAGGCCACTCACCTCAGTATTGTAACTGATGAGGGGCAGGGCCAAGTCTCCAATGACCTCAAAGCCAGCTCTCCTACCTGCTTCAGGCATGAAAGGACTGGAATGGAACAGCATGCCTACTCATGACAGAGTAGTAATTGCGACAGCTCTTCCATGCTGACAATGCTTGGGTTGGCTCACCCACACCACCTCTGCCAATGAGTTGGCTCCATTGTGCTTCCCATGCGAGGTGAAGGGCCTGTTCTCCCAAGGGTTGCAGCGGATGGCTTGCAGGGTCATCTTCCCCATCTGACCTCATGGCCAACTCTGTTACTTGCCTCAGCTGTTGATGGACTGGGTGGGAGGGCATCTCTTCTCTACCCAGGCGGTCAAATGGCAGATTAGGGTTGGGGCCAGGCCTTCCATGCTCACATTCCTCAGTCGACTCATCTGTGTTAATTGTGTACAGGGTCAGCTCTGCTGTGATGTCCCAAAGAGATAGATGCAGGGCCCACTATCCTAAGTGTTGCAGACGGTAAAAAGGTCAGGACCCTCACCAGGTAGAGGTGGTAGAGGCAAGGGGGGGGAAGAGGGCACTTTTTCCTCATTCCCACCAGCACACCTCAGCGACAGAGACAGAGCTACGCCCCTCTCAAGTGCTCAGGGCTAGCTCCTGCATGTCCCTGTCCACAAGATCAACTCTATCATGCTACCTCAAAGGAAATGGCAGACCGTCCTCCTGAGTGCTACAACTAGTGAGGTGCGAGGCGGTGTCTTTCTTACCACATGGCAGGTATGACCCACTCTTCTCTTTTTTCACCCTCAGGGCCATCTCCCATGTGCCTTTGTGAGAAAGGCCAGCTCTATCGTGCTACCCAGGTGAGGTGTCGGACCCTCTTTTCTGAGTACTACAGCCGGTAAGGAACAGGAACAGATCGCCCTAGAGTTGTTGCCAATGAAGAGGAAGGGCAAACTCTGAATAGGCCTTTGATGGTGTCAGGAACCTTAGATATCAATACAGACCACAGTTGCAACAGAGCCATGAACCAAGGCACAGGCCCTGGCTACAGCATAGGTTCAGACATCACCACAGATCTGGGTGACATGGGTCAGCCTGCTTCTCATCACCTTCAACTTCTCAGCTGTGCCTCCACCCACAAGACATGAACCATTCTGGATCTCTGGCTCTCTCCCATAGTGCCCCATCCATTTGGTCACCATAACAGTTCCGGTCTCTCCTGCACCACAAGTGGGCCTCGTTGTCGGCTCAGTCTATCGTAGCACTGACTGGGCAGAACACTGCCTCCAAAAATTATAGTGTTGCCGGCTTGCCAGTGACTGAAGTGCCAGACGCGTCCCTGGGAGAGCTTCTTCATGCTCCAATTCTAGTGATCTGAGCAGGACTGTGCTTGTTCTCCAAGGGTCCTTCAGGGCCTAGAAGCAGAGGACAATTGCTTTTAGTCAAGAAAAATACTGTCATTTTAGAGGGACATGACAAAAAAGTTGTATATAATATAAAATGAGATGGATGAAGGGGAAATACAGATTGAGATTAAGACACACTGAAAGATTATTAAAGGTTAGAAGCTCCTGCTGTGAGAAATCACCTTTTTTGTTGTTATTACTGTTGTTCTTCAACATTAGACATTAACACAGAAATTTGTGGGAATAAAACAAAGAAACTGCAGGCTCGTGTCCACCAAGAAAGGCGTAAGAGACAGAATGCTGACGATAAGTATCAGCATTCACACATCTGTCAGCCGCAGAATGCTAGAAACTTTCCGCTCGAGATAGACATCACCAGCTACCAAAGCAAATACCATCAGATTACAGGCTGTTACTTGAAAGCATAGGGAGACAGGAAGCAGGAATCTCACTAATAGAATACTTCCAAACTTAAGTGTGGAGAATTATGCAACTGAGTTCTAAAAATATACTAATTAATAATAATAACAATAATAATAATAATAATAGTAATAGCAATAATAGTAATATAAACCCACAAAAGAACAGTATGTTAGAAACATTGAGCTGTGGAGTTTGTTTTCATAACTCATCTGACCATTTCTGTTTGGGAAACATCATGTAATTTAATTTTCTTTACATTAAGTGAAATGAAAATAACCAAGAGTCAATGAGTCAAAAACAGGCTTAAATGCCCCCTTCATTAAACCTTTCACTTCATATGTGAAGACATCTGAACACACACACCAACCAAGAGTACCAGCAAATGGCACACGAATGGACCACACTTCCATCATGCCCAAGGAGTATGAATATATTCTCTTGCTTCTACTCAGCTGTCAGCATTAATTTACTGTTTGTTTGTTTTGTTTTTTTTTTGGTTGGTTTTATCTATAGAGGTTTTGCCTACCTATTTGTATAACACATGCCTGCAGGGGCTATGAAGGCCAGAAGAGGGCACCATCTGTTTCTGTAGGTCCTGGAGTTACAGAGAGTTATGAACTGCCTTGTTGGGTCTGAGAATTGAACACGTGTCGTCTGGAAAAGCAGAATTACTGCTTAAATATGAATTAAACAGTGGAACAGAAAGTTTCTAGAGAAAGTATAGAGTTTTGTGGTTTAGCATTGTAAAAGTCTTGTGCTATTGTGATTTATTTAGTTTCTCATGCACCCTCCTTAATCCTGGTCTGTGGAAGTGCTTTCACCTGGAAACAACAGTGTGTTTCTCTGTGAAACACAGTTGCTAGAGAGGCCCATTAGCTAAAGTCTATGAACAAGTTTCTGTCTTTGGACATTTCAACTTTAAGATTTATTTTCATTTTTAAATGTACATGTCTGGGCTTGTGTGTAAACACAGGCACATACTCATCCATGCAGGTGATTGTGGAGTTCAAAGTTCTGGAGCTGGAGTTGAAAGCAGGTGTGAGCCATCTGACATGGGTTCTAGGATCCGAATTCAGGTCTTCTGAAAGAGCAGTACATGTTCTTAACTGCTGAGCCAGCTCGTGATCTCTAAATGCTTCAACCACAAATATAAAGACTGTATGTTTGTGTGTGCGTGTGTGTGTATGTGTGCGTATTTGTGTGTGTATATGCACATGTGTGTATGTGTGTATATATGTGTATGTATGTGTGTGCATGTGTGTATGTGTGTATATGGGTCCATGTATGTGTGTGTATGTGTGCATGTGCGTATGTGTAAATATGTATGCATATATGTGTGGTGCGGGAGAATTGTCTGTATTCTGTCAATTATGTTTTAAATAAAACGCTGATTGGCCAGGCAGGAGGTGTAGGCAGGAAAACCAGACAGGAAGTGGAAATGATGCAAAGAGAGCAGGAGAATTCTGGGGAGGAGGAAGCTGATTGCTCTCACTCCTGCCCAGATCACTGAAGCAGCAGGATGTGAGCTGCCCCACTTCAAAAGGTTCTGAGCCACATGGCTAACATAAATCAGAAAAATGGGTTAATCAAGATGTGAGCGTTAGCTAATAAGAAGCCTGACCTAAAGGGCCAATCAGCTTTATAACTTATGGAGTCCTTTGTGTGATTTTTCTCTGGGACTAAACAGCTGGGGGGCCAGGCAGGACAGAAACCCCCCCTCAACAAATAGTTACCCTCATGTTACATATGTGTGTGTGTATGTGTGTGTATGTGTGTGTATGTGTGCGTGTGTGTGTGTGTGTGTGTGTGTGTGTTCATGTTGGCTCATGTAAAGGCCAGAGCTATTTTCCAGTGCCATTGCTCATGTGTCTTTACTTCATTTTTTGACACAGGGTCTCTTGACAGGACCTGGGCTAGACTGGGTTGTACTGAAACCCAGAAGTCTCCCAGCTTCTCCCTGTCAGGACTGGGAATCTGTGTATATCCAACCACTGCTAACTTTGACATGGGTGCTTGCAGGCTTGGGTTGCCAGTCTTTGCTCTCTGAGCTTCCTTCCATTTGGGGACTCAAGCTTAGTCCTGAATGGGGGTTGCTTTCTTTGTGTGGTGGGGGTTAAGGAATGGTAACTACAGACACAGATGCTAAATCATACAACATTCTCTAAGCTTCCTTAAGATTACTAATTTGTATCTAAAGCAAAATTCAAAATTACAAAAATACCCCATTTGGAAAGTTTTCTCTAATAAATTTGTAAATTTGGAAAATGCCCTCTAAAAGAGTGTATTCAATGGGGAATCTGGAGATTTGAATATCTATGAATGGTAGAATTGAAAGAATGTATAAAATGTATCTAAGGTAAATGCAGCAAACATTCTGTGTTTTAGGATCTAAAATGTCTTTTGATTAACTTGAGTGTTCTTGGTTTTTTTTTTTTGGAATATGGAAAGGTTAAGTTTTACCTACAGTATAGTTATACACTGAATTAGTCAGTAGTGTGTTCAACACAAGGGTACATATGCAAAAACTATTAACCAGGCTGGAAATCTTTCACAGCCCTGCTAGAATTTTGGTGTTGAACCATTTGCCTCTTCAAGGAAATCCTGCTTATGAGCCTACTGCCCTTCAGTAAACAGAGCTGTGTATAGAAAGAGAAGCACTATGTCTTACGACAGAGATATCTGTCTTAATTAGGCAGCTCTAACTGCTAATAAATATACCATAAGTGAAGCTCAAATATGTCATTTAATAACTTCCACTCATGAGCTCTATGAATTCCCTGAGGAAGATCATGCGACAGACATTTTCTTTTGTACGCAATGGCCTCTGAAGTATTTGTAGGCAAGATGCACATTAATTTAAGATTAATAATCAATTAAAAACAACATATTCATCAAATTTGTTCCACTTGATCTTATCAGTATGAAACAATTTTAAAGTTCCTTCTACTGGTGTCAAATACATGTTGCTAAAGTTATTTGATTTTGTTTATAAGGGACAGAATAAACTAAAAAAAATAAGGTAGAACATGGGAAAATACTGGTGTCCTCATTAAAACGTGATTAAATGCTTCAACTTCCAGCACATTAGCTCTGACATTTTGTCTTTTAAACGATGTCAGGTAATGAAGGTCAAAACAGGCGAGTATCCTGCTTCTAGTCCTTGGTGAGAGGCACACTGTACTTGAGCTTCACAGCGGGGTCCCGTCAACCTGCATAGCCTCTCTCTAAGTACTAGCTTGCATCTGGCTCTAGCATATGGTACTGGATGCAGATATTTGTGGGGCCCACTTCCTTGATCACTATTTAATGATTAATTACTGCAGCCTGATGGTGGGGTGAGACAGTCCTTGCTTCAGGTAAAAATCTTAACTATAGAAAAATGACAGCCAGCACGGTTTTAAAAGCCAAATTAGGTTTATATTTCTTCTAATGAATGACATGATTTTTCTATCTCCTTGTAAAAGTAAAGTGGGGCGGTTGGGGGAGACAAGGCAAAACTCATCAAATAATGCCAACGATGACAGGCATTTCATTCAACAGAGTACTCTGATTGACACTTATGTTGAGGAAGGCACAGACTTTCGCACAGTGACTAGCTGTCTACTAAAAGAACCAAACAACTTTCAATTGACTTTTAGGGAAATGCAGGCTTTGAGCTACCCAAAAGGTCCTCTGACAATGTTCCTAGTAAGCAACTAAGCTTTCTTTGCTAACGACGAGTCTTTTAGGATGTGTGGTATGGAGGTCTTTATATTCCAATGAATAAATGGTCAATATTCTTTAGCATATGAGACAGTTAATGATTAAGAAAATAACTTGGCAAAATATCCAGTTTGAGAACAAATTAACGCAGCACAATTTTCTGTTTTTGTTTCCCAATAGCTGTGTGTAACTTTGATGAAACAAGTTGCGGTTTAAAAGTTGAAGAGGAGAATTCCATCTAGTAAGCATCTGAATTATATAAGCCATATGAACACTTCAGATTCTCAGGAATTTTGGCCGGTCTACAACAAAACAGACATTATTAAAAGCATTACTGAATTAAACTACTTTGTTACTTTGTTCATAAAATACAGTCAGGCATGATTGTTAATGCTCCACAGAGTAAATTATTCTTTATTTTCATTCTAGCATCTATTTTTTGTAACTATAATTATTTTTTAAAATATGCAAAAAGTACTTGCAGGGAAATAAAAATCTAAAATTGATTTCTGTTAAGTAGTGATTATTCAATGATCTTGGTTCTCATCCTTGGCATGTGTCTAGGCAATGGATTAAAAGGTTATTGAAAACATTTTAGGAAGTGGAAGAGAATTACTAAGGTCAGTAAACATTTTACTATTTGCCATTGAGTTAATTCCTACAGATCATTAATCTATAAATGAGCAATTATGGGTTTATTCTTTATGAATTGTAATATGTTATTTTAATGAATAATTTTATAAAAGCTACTTCCATTTTTAGGATAGATTCTTGAAGTATCTTTTAATTTAAAATGAAGCAACTGAGCACTGGAGAGATGGCTCAGACACCAAGAGCACTTGCTGCTCTTCCTGAAGATAGAAGTTCAGTTCCCAGAACCCATGTCATGGTTCATAATCATCTCAAATTCTAGCTGCAGAGGATTTACCATCCTCTTTTGGCCTCCATAACCACCTGCACTCATGTGTGCTCATACACACAGACATGCATGAATGAACATACATGAATTAGAAAGTAGCTAAGTATAATCAAAATAGAACATCTGTTTTTAGCTGTGTTGAAAAATAAAGCCACCAGTATTTCTATGACCAGCACATTCCATTGCAGCTATGTGCTGCTGCCATTCAAGCACTGGTAATGTGGTGTAGGTTCAAGTTGGGAATGGAAAATGATTTTCATTGTATGTTCAGCTGTCTTCCTCACATTTCCACACAGATTTACTAGGTTTGCAGAAAGGGAGCCTTACATTTTTAATACATAATAGCAATTGGTAAGACATGTGATCATGTCCAACTACTTTATACCAGCAAAAGAAAGATAAAAATCTCAATTACCTAGGTCTGTAGAATTATTTGGAAAAATATGGAAGAATTGTAATGATGAAAGGATTTGTTTTCCCTTATTAGACATAAAAAATATGAGGCAAATGTGTCTTACCTCAAAACACTGAAAAACTGCGGCCTTAATTTATCATCTTATTTCTTCCAGCATGTAGTTTTAAACTCATCCTGAGAATATAAAAGCCAAATTACTTTGATTCCAATTTTTATGTCTGTATGGCCATGAGGGTGCCTAATGCCAATTAATATAATTACAACATGACACATGCATTGGAGTTTCTAGTAACACCACAGAAGACGAGGCAGAAAGATCCAAAAGACTAGGGCATGTTCTCTGAGATAGTCTTCTACATGGTGCAAGGAATCTCTACTCATGAAATCTCAATGTTATGGCTGCCTAAAAACAACCTGAATAATGGTAACCCCAACTGACATGCTAGAGAGAGATCTTAGAAGAACCTACCCCTAGATGAAGAACTCTGAGCAATTAATGACTGCAGAGAAGAGTATTTTAGATATATTTTTAATTCATCAAAGCATTTCTTTTCAGAATATGAATTTTTTCTTCTCTTAAAATGTCAGTTACTGAGTTCCAGGGGAGGTGGCAAAGAACAAAGTTCCAATTCTCAAGATATCAAACAGGGAAAAGACATATGGTAGCTGGGTGCATTGATATAGTGTATATTAATCAATTCTCAATGGATGTGATAAAACACCATGAAAAAAATACAACTTATAAAAAATTTATTTATCTTGGCCTATTGTTCAACAGTAGAATGCCATAAGGGTGAAGGAGGCATAAGATCTGGCTGGTTGCTTCTCCTCACATAGGAAATATACTATGAAGTAGATCTGAACAAGTCTGTAAACCCTTAATGTCCATTTTCAGTAACATCCTTCCTCCGGCAAGTCCCCCTGTCCTCAAATTCCTCCAATAGTACCAGCAACTGGGACCAATGTTCAAATATATGATACTATGTTTCCCATTCAAATCCTAACAGTATGACTGTCACATTGCCCAAGGTTCCTCACAGAGTGCTCAGTGTAACTCAGAAAGGACCACTATTTGGAACATCTGACAGACAGACATGTTTTGAGCTTTTGCAAGTGACAGAAGAACAAACTGATAAATATAAAAGTGATAGAAATGGGTTAAGGTGTATCTGCTTCCTGAGTCCCCAGAAAAATGCTGGCATTAAGTAGAGAATTAATGACAGTCAGTTATCTTGATTTGTGTTGAATGGCCATGTAATCACACAGTAAGTGAACATGATATCTACCCACAAATATGAGGTAACAAATTCACTCAGCTTCTTCTAAAGCCCCTAAAAAGCACCTTCTGCTTTCATTTGGTTGAGCTGTCATATTTATGTTCCTTACTTAATGAAGCCCAAAGAGTCAAACTCATAGTGTTATGATGACTTAAGACCACAGCTTTGATAATTCGCCATCCAAATACCAAAATTTCTTAATGTCACTTTTATAGGACTTAAAAGACATTAAACTAAATACAATTGCTGCTACATAAAATGGTAGAATAGTTCTCCGCATGTGGTATATATGCAAATACAGTATCCCATCTCAAACTCCAGCGCCCACAGAAAGTAAGTCCCACATGCTGTTTAGTTTGAATAACTGTTATGGGCTCTTCAAGCTTCTAAATCTTCCTTTTGTATGTACTACATTAGGAATACCTTTGCAAAAGAAGTACAACAATATATTATACAGAAAATGCCCTTGTTCTAAGGCTTAGTCTCATTCTGCAAAGTGTCCTGTGATATCTGAAATAAATTCATAATGCATCATAATGACCACCACACAGAGGACCTAGAAAAAACATAAAAATAAAAAAAACCAAAAATATGGGGACTTGTCCAAATATCAAATGTGTCATTTGTCTCTGACTCTTTTGAATAGATGTTGAGCTGAGGCTAGGGAATTCATAAAATAAGGGAAGTATAATCTAAAAATATAAACTTCAGTGGGTGTAGTTGTGGGGACATTCAGTTTCTAACTTTAAGAGCGGCAGGAAAAAATGTATAAATCACTCTTTCATTAGCCTCTGAAAAATTTTATTGTATTCACATTTAAGAGTTATGAATGTCAGTCAATGCAGACAGCCCAGGATAAAAAGGAATAATAGTGGTGCTCATTATGTTTTTTACTTAAAATCTATCATCTGTCTTTCTATATTTTAGAAAAAAAATTCTTGCAAAAAAGTTGTTACCAAGAGAATCATCTGAGATAGGTTCATAAGAGAGTCACAAGGTGGATGGCTCAGGACGTGGCTGCAGGACTAGTCTCCAGTAGTGAGAAACATCTACCCCTCCCTCCCACCTCTTGTGATATGCTCAGTAAACTTTCCTTTATGGCTTTTTCCACTTTTTGTCAGTAGGATGATGACAAGCATGACAAGCATGTTTTATAGAGGTGTGCTCTTTAATGCATTGATGTGTAAAATAGGTTTACTATACTTAAGGATGCTCTTTACTGGAAAGACTGTGTCACAATTACCTGACTATAATGATAGACAAAAACTCAAAATAGCCTCATTTGTGATAAGCACCAGAGGATGGAATGCACATTTTGACTATCCAACTTTGTCAAAACCCTTTTCCTTTGTTCTCCAAGAGTAGGTTTTCTCATAAACTTTGCAGCATTCCTAGTCAGACTTCAACTTATATTTTTCAGTCTTACTCATTATTCCTTGACTCTTATTTCTAAAGAATAAAGAGGAACATTTATTTTGGATGTAAGTAAAATTAAAAGCCATAACTCTCTCTTTTCTGAGACTTATGATGAACATCTTTCAGGACTTAAATTTAATTACATCGAATTATAATTGCATGCTGTCAAAAGTTAAAAATACTAGATGATCTATCTTTAATATAGAAAGTGTTTAGAAATCTGCATGTCAAAATTAAAATAATTGTTCATTCAGTCTTTCAATGATATATAGAGGGAGCCAATGGAAGCAGGCTATCAAAACTGATAGGTGCCAAAATGAGAAAAATCAGATTCAGAGGAGTAAATGGCATACACATACTGTGAATTTTCACAAGGGGATTTCGGGATTCTTGAAACCTCAAAAGATGTTAAGAACTGAAAATAGATGAGAATGTAGAAAAAAAGGGAAGGGTATATTTTCAGAAAGTCTCGCCAAGGTCTGTGGGGTTTTGTGTTTCCTGGATGTAGAATGCCCTACATTTATGGGCCATAAGCTCGTGTCTGTCTCTGGTTAAGAAATGAAGAAATGTGGCAGTATCTCCCAGCTCCGACAGAGGAGTTAGGACAGTGCCAGGAGAGTAATGTGGGAATGAGGTTCTCTGATCTGTGGGAATCAGGAACCTCTGTGTTCCTGTGCACACCATGCCTCACTTCAGAATGAGGATGTCTGGGATAATTGAGGAATCCATTTGAAAGGGCCAACTGAAGAGTACATATATCAGTAAGAGAAATTCCTGGGACTCAGAAGGAAGCCCTTAGAATTTCTACAGATAGATTCTTCAGGAAAGAGGACCACAGAGGCTCCAGATTCTGTAAAGGGACCTAGAAATAGTAGAGGCAAATTGCAACTCCAGCCATTATTGAGAAAATTATAACCCTAATGTCATCAATAATTATTATTGTCTACTGAATTTTAGCCAGGCAAAGGAACTGAGACATCAATCAGTACATGATTTATCTAAAACTATTTTCATGTGTGGTGTGGGAGGTATTTCTCTTTATGTGTTGCTTTTATTGGTTAACAAATAAACTGCCTTGGCATGTTGATAGGGCAGAACTTAGGTAGGTAAGGGAAACTGGACTGAATGCTGGGAGAATGAAGGCAGATTCAAAGAGACACCATGGATCTACCGTCAGAGATAGACATGTTCTAATTTTGCTGGCAGGCCATGACCTCATGATGATGCACAGATTTATAAAAATGGGTTAAATTAATATGTAAGAGTTAGCCAATAAGAAGTTAGAGCTAATGGGTCAAGCAGTGATTTAATGAATACAATTTCTGTGTGGTTATTTTGGTTCTGGGCAGCCAGAACAAACAATTGGGCTCTCCTTGTAACACATGTGTCTTTCACTGTTATTTGTGTGTGTGTGTGTGTGTGTGTGTGTGTGTGTGTGAAGGCATAATATTAGATTAGGATGTGAAACTCTCAGTATCTACAAATTGAAATTATAGTTATATATATGTGCTATTTTCTGGCTCTATTTCTTTAGAGAAGTCAGCTATCATTTGTATTCTAATATACAACTAAAATATCATTGTTTTCCAAGTTGCTTTCAAAACATCTCTATTGTAGTGATTTTTTTAATTTTGAGTACATAAAAAAAAGTTTTTAAACTGATTTTTAACTAAATATAAATTTATAATACCTCTGTTTTACAGCATGACACTTTTATAAGTACATATGTTGTAGACTTATTGAATCATGCTAATTAACACTTGATTATCATTTATTTGTGATAAGGAATTTGAAATTTTATTCTTGGAACAATCGTCAAGTGTGTGATATACCATTATGATATTTTACTTATTTATTATCAAGATATGATCTCATATATGGCAGTCAAAACCTCCCATTTGCTGTTTAGTCAAGAATGGCTTTGAACTCCTGATTCTCCTGCCTTCACCTTCCAAGTGCTGGGATGATAGGCATGATGCAGCATAACCGCATTTGAAGGGCTGGTGCCAGAACACAGTGCTCTAATAACTAAGTCATTTTTCTGGTCTCCAGCAGATTATTAAAGACATTTTGCTTTCCTCTTGTTTGTTCTTAATGTTTTTGATAAAATCAATTAAACAACAACAAAAAAATTAACATGACTATTTCTGACCTCAGAATGTTTTTCTTTCAACCTCTGTGTTTTTTAAATGCCATTTACACTGTTTTACTACAGCTTTGTGGATTTTTTTTTTTTTAATTTCGGGGACATAGTCCTTCTCTTTATCCTTTGCCCAAGTTTACTTTGACTTTTCCAGGTACTTTGTTCTCCCACTCAAATACTTTTTGTCTTTCTTTTTAAAATTATCAGGAATGCTTCTATAGTTTTGAAGAACTCTTTCTGTTTAATTTTAGGTAAAGCTCCTTCAATCAACTGTTCATCACTACAAGTCAGATCCTTGTATTGATTTATCAGTCAATTGTTTTAATTTACCACAGTTTTGTGGGATGTAACACACAGAGTTTTCTCCTCCAAGATGAAATTCATGTGTAAGTGCTTTATTTATATTTAGAATTTTTAATTTTTTTCAAGTAGTCTATTAAATAATCCAGAAATGTTACTGATATTTTCTAGGTTGGCTTTACACCCTTCAAGTATTATACTTGTGTTTGTGCCCTACTGTTTTTACATGGAGTGCTAAGGTTTTCTATATACAAGATCATGATATCTGAAATCACTGGAGGTTTAGCTTTCCTGTGGGACAATAGTTTGTATGCTGTCAATTGTATTTTAATAAAATGCTGATTGGTCAGGAGCCAGGCAGGAAGTATAGGTAGGGCAACCTGGCAGGAAATATAGGTGGGGTAAAGAGAACAGGAGAATTCTAGGAAGAGGAAAGATTCAGTCTGCTGCTGTCACCCAGACGCAGAGGCAAAGGCACCAAGCCACATGGCTAAAACAGGCAAGAATTATAGGCTAATATAAATTATATAGCATATATATGTATATATATGATATATATATATATAATAAGAATAATAAGAAGCCTCAGCTATTAGGCCAATCAGTTTATAATTGATGTAGACCTCTGTGTGTTTCTTTGGGATTAAATGGCTGTGGGATCAGGCAGGACAGAAATCTCTTTCAACAGAAAACTTCATCAACAAAGTTTCTCTTTTATTATTGATATCTTTTATTTATTTTTAGACAATTAAAACAGGAGTTCTTAGGTAAGGCTCAAGTTAAAACTGACATGCTTTTTTATATTTTTTTTCATTTTTCTGAGATCTTCTTAACTAGATAATATGACTCCAAAGATGATAAACCTTGAGATCGTGTGACAGTTACACAGATGGAATTTTAACCTTGAAAGTAATGGAAACAGTTGACTAAATTAAAGTGTTGATGTTAAAAATGCCTGTCCATCAAGATGACTCAGTTGGTAAAGGGGCCAAAGACCTGATTTTGAATCCAGAATCTTTGTGATACAAGGAAAAAAAGAGATATCCACAAGCTGTCTTCTGGCTTTCCTAGGCAAACCATGGTGTACACATACATGCGTACACGTACATGCACACACACAATTAATAAAATAAAAATAATAAAATCCTGAAAGAGTTAAAGGTTAGTTAAAGAAAATGTGAATTCAATAAATGTAGACATTTTACATGTTAAGTAAAAGGAATAGTAAAAACACTTTTAGTGTTTTATTAATTGTATTCCCTACATTTAGATGAAAAGAAAAGTAAATATGATAATTCTCCATTTTATGTCTATTTCTCTTCATAATTTTCTCATTTTTATGGTAGCATGTGCCACACTCAATAGCTATTAGGCCTTATTTCAACTTATTTGCAGTTCTGTGCTGAGACATTATTGATTCCAGTCTCCTAGATGAGAAAATAGCATACAAGATATTAAGTCATTCTGTTTTTTTGTTAAGGAACTATTAATTTACTTCACAACACCAATCTGTAATAGGGTTCAGCTTGCAACATAACCTTCAGAGACCAAAATCTGGAGTCACTAGTGCATTAAGAAAAACTAAATACAAATACACTGTATCTTAGGAACTCAATTACTAATAGGCTTATATGACATATTAATGATAAAATCCTAGTTTATGTTGTCTGAAATCGTAAAAAATCTCTTTGATAAGTTGTTTCAAAATTTGTACTTATTAAATATATAATCATTTTAAGAAAAGTAATAACATGAATGATTTATTTATGTTATTACTTTAAAGTTCAACAAGCACCAATTTTGATGTTATCTTTCCCACTGTTTAAAACAACTTTACACTGGATGAATTGAAGATTCCCTCTTACACATATATTTGTGTGCGACATCACTCTAACCCCAATAAACTAATTGACTTTGAAGAAATATTGGTATCTGGAGATTCAAAATTAAAGTGTAATTTTCTTTTGACCAAAAACCACTCAGTTTAAGTTGATAACAAAAATGTTTAAAGAGAAAATATAGCATTTATTGAAAAGCATAATTATATACCTGAGATATAGGAGTACATTCTAATTGATTACATGTCCAAGGATATATACATGATTGCATTAATATATAAGCTTTTATTTGGGCAATTTAGAATAGTATTGTGCAGAGGTAGTGTATTAGTAAACATTAAAATTATGGAGAAAGTATGTTAAAATTCAGAACTTGATTCATGCCATCTTCTAAGTAGTAAAATGGTCTCCCTTATCTTCATTTGGGTATATAGTAGAGAAGGGATACAGTGGGGAATTTTCTTTATGAATATGAACAATGCAGTTTATATTTCTTCTTTAAAGATTTATCTATACATGTATGTTAAATTTATTGCCTTGTTACTCAGATTTTTTTATTCAGTGTCTCTCATGATGTCATTTAATATATTAATTGTTAATACCAGTACAAAATTTTCTGTCCTTCTACATTAATGCATTTCTTTTTAAACTTTATTATTATGACAACCTTTCTTCAAAAGCACTGTGTTATCCATCACTCTCTTGCAAGGTTCTGCATTTAAAAATTATCTGTATGCATATCTATTTACTACAGTAAATGTACTTAAAACTAAAAACGTATGTATTTAGCATTGCTTGCAATAAAATGTATTGATACCTTAAGAAAAATAGTTATCAAATAAAATTAATTTTTGCCTGAACTAATTTTTGCATAATGTTTTAAAAACAATGTTAAATTATTTGAAATAAAGACTTATCCTTATGAACGAATATATCATAATATAATAATCACATGTTTTAAACAAGCAATAGTGGTAACATGCTGATGCAAAGTAGTGAATACTTGAGTATGTATATGGGAGGATGAGAGAGGAAGAGAGAGTGTCCGTGTGAGTATACAAGTGTACTTTTTCTACTTTGCTAATTTAAGATTCATACTTTCAATTTTGAGAGGGAGTTGTAAGAGCATAGGAGGAGTTGAGGGTATAGAAAATGGAAATGATAGGAAAACATTCATTATTAGTGTATGAAATCCTCAAAATATTTAAATTTAAAAGTAAAACAATTTTTTTCAAAGTAGTTTTGAACATTTATATCTTGGTTACCCTTGGTTATATGACTTCTTCATATGTATGTGTGTGTGTCTATGTACAACATTTATAATATTTTATTTTCCCTCACACACTTAGGGGAAATTTATGTTAGCTTTTTTTTCAATTCTAACATGTGTATAACAAATTTTGACTGTACTATCTCCCTCTTATCGTCTTTCTTCATTTTTGATGCACTTGTAATCTCCTTTTCCAATTAGTTAATATTTATTTACCTTCATATGCATGTATTCATATCTCACACATCTGTTCACGATGATAAAGCAAGTTCTAACTTATCCATCCCATAAGTATTAGAATGTAGTCTCTAGCACTTTATAACTTTTCAAAAATGATTTGGGCGGCTTTGTACCTATCAAAGTATTATTTTTATTATTACCAAATGAATGTAAGTTTCTGTTCTGTGATGCAGAGTTATGAGCTTTTATCCTGATTATTAATTTGTCTGCTTTGAACTCTTGGTATCTTTTCACATATAAACTTTTGAAGTCATCCCTCTAATATGTCCATTTATCAAAATGTCTTCCTGTTCTTCACTATTATTCTTTATTACTCAGCTCCGAAGCAAGCACTGGGCTCAGACCATGTTTCTTTTGAGAAAAGGAATGAAAATAACTGTAAGAACGAGGAAGGGAAGACCATTTCTTCCACCTGATTAAGTCTATATTCGAAAGATTTCACAGATAACATCACAGCTGTAGCTGATGTCTCTCTGTAGAGGAGGGGCCAAAGCTCCTCTCCCTCTCTCCCTGTAGCAGAAGGAAATAAAACTAATTCAGATTGAAACTTAATAGTTAATTCAGAATTCATTTGCAAGTCAAAAAATAGCATATGGAGAAAAAAAAATAAGATTGCCTACAACAACTTGCATCAATACACAAGTTTATCAAAGTAGTAGTTTATAAGATTATGTCACAAAACAATGATTTTTAACCATACCACCTGTTATATTTCAAATGTCAAAATACAGAGAGGTTTCTTTAGAAGGTAAGTGAGAGGTGGAGAGATGAATCAGTGAGTAGAGAGCTTCCCATGAATGTGTGGGGCTCATATTCCCAGCACCCATATGAAAAGGCAGGCCCAGCATGGTGTGTCTATAGTTCTATTCTTCAAAGGCAGATATTTTTCTTCTCTAAACTGCACTTTACTTAACATTTTAGGGCCTTTTCTGATTGTTATTGATGATTTGTCTGTTTTTTAGGGTCCCATCTATTACTTTCAATGTATACATCATTGTATCTTTAGTTTTTCTTAAATTATCCACTAGTAATTTTGCAACATATTGATTTTAAGTGTCAAATGATAAAAACCAATGTATTTTGCAAAGTCATCACCCACATCTTTGCGTTTGCGTGCACGCGCACGTGTTCTGAAAACTATTTAAGATCTAGGTAATTATCATCCCTGCTTGATTCTTTTTTAAAAGTTTTTGAAGTGTACTTAAGCTAGGTTGGAAGACTTATAGATGAGACTATGGTTTTGGAAATTTTACCTTTTTCCATTAATTGCCTGTTAATATGTGTAAGCTATTTACGGAAACAGAGTTATTCATTTGGACTCAAATTTGCTTTTCTTTTTTATTTGATAAGCATATATAACTAGATTTATCATATCATCTATGTTATAGTGTGCAGTTTAGTAGACTTGCTACTATCAGGACTACAGTGCCTCAGAACACTTTTCTCACCCAAAGGGAACCTCATGCTAGTCACCTTGCAGAACATCATGAATGTTGGCATGTGATGGGGAAGTCTGATAGCCTCCTTGCAGAGAGAGGAAGAGGGAGGGATCAGGGACAAAAAGCCCTGAGAACTATTTTGAAGACTACTTAACCAGGTAAGTATTGCTTCGTAAATTATCCACAATCACAAAAAAGTACCACCCAGGGATTCTAAATGTGACATCAGCCAACAGGGATCATTTCACACGTAAACTACAATCCCACCTACCTCAGCTACTTTCAATGTTGAAAATGTTCTCTGTCTTTATGTCTTTCTGTTTTGTGCATAAACAATACATTTTTTTTAGCCTTTTGACTACAGAAATCAGGGCTTCACTAGAGTTTTTTTTTCTGTTCATCTATAAATCACATGCTGATAACATCAGGACAGAATAAAATCATGGGAATTTCACACCTACTTGTTCCTTGTGCCCAAATGACCAGAGCAAATATTCTTTCTACCTTCAATTTTCACTTTTCTTGCTTTTTAATATAATGTCAAAATATCTTAGTAATACTTAGTGACAGAATATAGAAATGCATGTCTATTTCAACTTCCTAGAGGCAGTAAATTATTTTTATTACATACAGAGATATCAATTTGTTGCTGGGAGCCTGGACAATTCAATAAATTCTCAGAAGTCATGTGCATGTATCAATCTGAGGTCTAGGCATCCTATCTATGATAATCATCCCTAATATCACAACATCACATGTTCATGCCAGAAAGTTAAGACTCATGCATTTATTTTATCTATGGTTTACAACATCATTGAATGTGACTGCTTAAACTTGGAATAAAACTCATAGCACACTGTTACCTTTGTAAGGACTGTCAGAGTTGCTGGCACTCAAGGTGTCTCTCTGAGGTTGGGTTGGGGTTGTTACTCTAATAACTGCCATCACACCATTTTTGCATGGTAGGTTGAGCCTCATTGATTTCCAGTGGCTCAACCATGGAAAGGAAAAACAAAGTTCTCTAAATCTTTGTTAGTTTCTCACCTTCTACCGTGTCGTCCAAACACGCATAATAACTACACAGCAATATTTCACTGAGGGAAATGTACAATTTCTATGGGTTCTCTGTAGTTGCCAGAAATAAGTCTTTTAATAAGATTACCTGCTTTTTAAACGAAAATTCAATTGCTAAAAGAGGGAAGCTAGACTGTGTTGATTGCTCAGTGAATGAGTGTATGTGACAAGTTTGAAGTCCAAATTCTACCTGTAAACTCCACTTACCAAAAAAAAAAACCTTTCAAAATTATTTGCTCTATGACCTCCATAGACTCTCCTTGTGCAGCAACCATACAGACACACAAGTAAGGCCAACAACACAGCTCAGTAGATTAAACTATTAACGTACATGCTTGCTCTGTTTAATCCCAGGCCCCATGACTAATGGACAAGACCACTCCAGAAAGTTGTCTTCTGGTTTCCACGGACATTGTGGCATGTTTTATCTATCATGCCACACACTATAATAATAACTCACTTTATCTATCCCTCACACTATAACAATAATGATAGTGAAAATAATGAAACAAAGTGAAAAGGAAAAAGTCCTTTTCCAGTATTTAACAGAGTTGGAAAATATTAGGAAGAATCTCATTAATATAGTTAATAAACTTACCTGAACAAATGAAACTAATGAAAATACATTGATATAAAGTAAGTCAAAAAAATCTGATTATCTTTAATTCCTAGATAAGTATCTCTCTATGCTTGCAGCATTAATGATTATATAAGACATTAAAGTTTCTATTACATGTAATATAAATGAATATTAATTATATGTTTCAATTAATTTTTACATTTGAATAAAACATGATCATGGTTCATGCTTGTTAATTCTTGTCTGAACTGATTCCAAATATCCACTGAACCTTGATGTGACTTGAGTGTTTAAGAAATTAATCATCCACACTACAAGCTTCAAAATATTAGAGAAAATGTGTTTGCTTTAATATTTCACTTTTTGACAAAATAAAAGTTGCTGCATCAACTTTTAGCATTATTTTAAAAGATGTCCTTGTAGAAGGTGCCATAAATGTCGACATTTTCACCAGCATAAATTTATAGTTACACTGAATTTTTATGGCACTATAAAGATTCCTACTCATGGTTACATCTTTAGCTGCATTTTCACAGAAATATAAGAATTTTTCTCTTAGAGCTGTGGTTTATTTATCTTATTTTCTAAAGAGAGAACAATGAAGCAACAAAATGCCTTGGTAGTCCAATAAGCATACACACAGACACACAGACACACACATACTATACATAGCATTATATGTCTATATTTATGTCTATATCTATATATACATTTATTCAGAATTAAATACTTTGGTTTGTTGCTTTAATATTAAGTACCATAAGAACCTGTGAAATCATAAATAACAGAGTCATTATATTGGATGATTCAAATGTAGAAAAAAAACTATAAAATCTTTCTACCTCAACATAAACAAAGAACTAGATAACATAAAATAATGAGTAATCATTAAAATAATAGTAATAGAAAAATCTAAGTCAATTAATCAGAATTTTGGACAAAAATTGATTAAGTTATCCAAGGATAAAAATCTAAAAGATAAAAACATAAAACCAGTTTCTTCTCATATTGTTTCCACCAAAACCTCAAAGAAGAAAGTCAAGGTTTTTTAATGTCTTCCCAAATCTAGAAGAATTGAAAAATATTTTCAAGCCTATTCTTTGGACAGTACTATCTAAAAATGAGACAAAACACTACAAATACCCAGAGAGAGGGTGAGAAAGAGAGGGGGAAGAGGAGAGTGGTAGAAGAAGAAGAAGAAGAAGAAGAAGAAGAAGAAGAAGAAGAAGAAGAAGAAGAAGAAGAAGAAGAAGAAGAAGAAGAAGAAGAAGAAGAAGAAGAAGAAGAAGAAGAAGAGAGGAGATGACAGGAGAGGATGGAAGGGAAGGGCAGGGTGGGGAGGGAAGGAAAAATTAATGGAAGAGGAAAAATAAAGGGAATATTAAGGGAAGAGGAAAATTCTAACAAACCAAAATTAACCACACAGTAAAGAACCAAATATGATGACCAAGTGGCATTTATACATGACTTGCAAGGCTTTTCACTGTATATGAATTTGTCAACAACATTCTATTAACAAGAATAAACAGTGAGAACAGCAAAAATAGACATTAAGAAAGAGCAACATCATTTGCAATTCTGTCTCAGATAGTATGTATAGAGTGGATTTATCACAATTACATAATTGTCTAAAAATTCTTCAACTACTGTCATATCAGTTGGGGGCATTCTTGAAGCTATCCTGTAAGATTTCCTACAAGGTGAGGACCATGCATAACTCCACTGCCTGCTTTTTAAAAAGTGCTGAAAGGTTTAGCTAGAGAAATGAGCTAAGAAAACTATAAACAAAATATTTCCACCTAAAAAAGAAAAGTAACTACATCTGCTGACTCCTGAAAATGTTAATGAAAGTGTCTATCATATGACCCAACCTAAAGGCCATATTTTCATGCAAAAACTCCACTACCTACACACACACACACACACACACACACACACACACACACACAATCAATTACACACACAGTGGTGACGATTATGCCTTGTTTGCAGAAGTGAGAAGTGTTTACTTGGTTGGTCAGACTGTGTGGCTACCACTTATTGAGGGTTATTTGATACAAGGCTGGAGTCTATGCTAGGCTCTCAGTACCCACATTTTAAATTTCTACCCGTTTTTAAAAATAAGGCTTCACAGAACTGATATAAATGGCTATGATATGCTAGGTCTATTACTCACTGAATCATTTGAACCCATACACATGTCTGTCATAATCATTGTTCTACTGTTGTGAAGAGACACAATGACCAGAGCAAGTATTAAGAAAGGAAGCATTTCATTGGATCTTGCTTACTGTTCCAAGTTTGTAACATGATGGGCCGGCTTGTTGGGGTATCTGTTCCCGCTCAGTACCCTACAGCCGGCAAGTCCCAGAGAAAATCAATCACACAGAGATCTCTATAAGTTATAAACTGATTGGTCCATTAGGTCAGGCTTCTTGTTAACTCTTATAACTTATATTAACCCATTATTCTCATCTATGTTAGCCATAATGGCTCCGTACCTTTCTCAGCTGGGCAAGTTACATGCTGCCTCTTCAGTGGTCTGCGCAGGAGTGCTGAGGGAGCTCTGCTTCCAGAATACTCCCAGTCTCTTTGCTCCACTCCTACTTCCTGTCTGGCTTTCCCGCCTATACTGCCTGCCTGGCCAATCAGCGTTTTATTAAAATGATTGACAGAATACAGACAATTCTCCCGTATCACAAGTTTTGTTCTATTGTCATGATGGCAGGGAGAATGGAGGCGTACAGGCTGACATGGCACTGGAGAAGAGGCTGAGAGAACTGCAGCTAACAGGAAGAGAGAAACGCTGTGCCTGGCTTGAGCTTTTGAAAATTCAAAATTCGCCCTCAGAGACACACTTCCTCCAACAAGGTAACACTCTCTATTCTCTCCCAAGTACTGCTATTCCCTAACACACAAACACTCAAATATTAGCTTATGAGAGTTATTCCATCCAATTCATTATCCAAATTAATATTTAAGAAAGCATACTTGGATGATTTCAAATTCTGTTATATTGGCTCCTCTACCCAGAAAATACTTACTGATGTGGCAGAGAAGGCCAAAGAAGCCACTAATAAAATCAGCACAAATCCATTCACTTTCTCTGTAAAAGGTTTCCACTTGATAGCACAGTTCCGTCAAACAATGTCATAAATGGTGACATACTGTCTTCACTTGCTCCTTGTTTTCTTCATTATGCCACCTATTCCTGGTGATGTTAACAGTCTCCTGCCTCAAACTGCCCTATTATTGCTCCCTCCTTCATCCTGAAACCAAAATATCATTTTTCATTCACTTCTTTTGCCAAAATCTTTAGAAGGTCAGATTGAATCTATTGTTGACATGCTACCCACTTTCTTTAAAAAAACAAAACAAAACAAAAAATAAACATTTTAACAACCTTCAATTTTAGACTCTACTTGGCTAGCATGCCTTTTTTCTTCTTTTCTCATGTAGTTCAGCCTCTATATTGTAATCAGAATTTTTTCACCTTTGCATTTTATTTTTCTCTATTAGTCCTGTTGTCTCTGTTTTTCTTTCATGTTGCATTTACACATGAAATCAAAATCAAAATTAACTCAGTGCAATGATTGTAAGTAAAATGCATGGAATTTTTCTTTTCTGAAGCCCTAACACATATGCTTCTAACAATCTATATAATAACTTATTCATCATCAAAATGTAAAGTAAAATACATTTTTTTTCTTAGGAGTATTAACAAGATGCTAGGACACTTGAAAATAACTCCTTCTTGTGGATGTGTAGTGATTTCACAAGGTCATTTTATTACTCTACTGTGTCTTTTAATTACATGTGAATGTGTGTTCATAATGCATTTATACTATTTATATATGTACACTTTTGTATTATTTATCATACAGATATTTAAACATACAACCAATTAAAAAGTTAAGAATTTATCTACTGAGTTATAACATCTCTGTAAGCTGCAAATTCTTCTCTTATTATAACTTATTAAAAAACAGCCTGGTACATACAAAGTGTCTCAATAATAAGGACAATATAGTCTTTATTCTGGAATTGATCATTAAGTTATATGAGAATGCTAATATGGACTGTCCTATTTGCTGACGTGAGAGGAGAGGGAATAAATGAGTTCTAATAATGGAAGTTACATAAAATGATACTGGGAAAAGGCAGTCATCCTTCAAGATACCTAGAGTGAGCAACATAAAAAGAACATGGACGTAGAAATTTTGTATTTTTTTCACTCAGAAATGATGAATAGGATACATTACATCAGATGTGTAGAAGTACAGAATCATGACATTGATACATATACTATTAAGAAGTACAAGAAGAGTAAGGACACATTATTAATTAAATTAGAATGGAAACAGAGCATGAAAATTCAAATTTTCCACAACTTTTAACACTTGCTCATTATTATCATATAACTTTTTTGTCAAAAATAAAAAAACATATTCAGTATAAAAAGATGTTTGATTTTTAATTGTAAGCTAATCTTCAGACATTTTAGTTGTAATAAAAAAGATTAGAGATGACTTTTGAGCTTAGTTAAATAGGAACATTGATATTTTCTGCATATATTAGCAAAGGGGCCAGGGAACGTTTTATAAACACCTTAGCATTAACACTGACATGAAGAGGAGACCCTCCTTCAGTTGGCTTGATCAAGAACTGCACCAGAGCAGAGCTTATAACCTACCTGTGCCTTGGAGAGTCACTTTCTTGGACTCTCTGCTTCTCTCTGTGTGTTTCTCTCACTCTCCCCTTCTCCCCCTTTCCTCCTACTCTTTTCCTTCTGTCTTTCTTTATGCTTTCCTCTCTCCTCCCTTCTCCCTCCTACTCCCATTCCTCCCCATGTGCCTCTCAATCTCAAACAGATTTGTAATTCGCCAAAGTGTTGTCTGATCCTACACGTCACCTTTCTTTTAGTATATTTTACTAAATACAAATGTTTATTCATTCATATGACAAATCATATTCATGCAAATAATAAATCCATTATCATAGTAGAGTACTTATTTAGTACAAGATTATATTAAAATTCATGTGCAATGATTTTCATCTTTGTTGTCCTTCTTGTAGCCAGGAACACACACCCCAATACTTGTAAATATTAGTCAGGGTGCATCCATAGATGCCATGTTAGTTGCCAGCAACACTAAAAGGTCATCTTCATTGCTTATTGAGGAAAATATCAATTAATGAACTCTCTCTCTCTCTCTTTCTCTCTCCCTCCCTCTCTCTCTCTCTCTCTCTCTCTCTCTCTCTCTCTCTCTCACACACACACACACACTCACATTTATGCATGTATGTATACTCCTTTCAATTACTTCCAGATCTAAAAAAAATGCCCTTCAATATTAGCAGACCTAAGTGAAAAACTTTATTAAAATGTAATATATATGTCCATACATACATGATTTTGTGTGTATACATATATATATATATATATATGATTACTGTCTGTAACAAAACTCCTTTAGATTGTCAATGTAGAAAGGATTAAATTGAGACTAATTAAGGCCCAAGTGACTAGCACCTGCATAGAATAAGAAATCACACTGATAAGAATGGTAAACAATGCTTTTTGGGAAGAGAGAAGCTGAGAAAGGTTCTAAGAGATGAGGGAAATTAAGTTGCAATGATTGGTTCAAGGCAGTTTAAATTCTTTTAATAACAAGCTTGTGAATATTTAGGTTTACAATACGCAGCTACCGTCTTCAACAACTGTGTTTTCACATTGCATTAGAACTTATGAAGCAATAATGTAGATTTCTCTGTCTCTTTCCCTGCCTTCCTTCTACATCTCTGTATGTACATATAAACATATTAGTATTTACTCATTATATAGATAACATACTCTTCATATATGTCAGTTAAACATTTCAAAAATTTAAATGCTGGTAATATTTTTTATTAAATTTTAAATACTATTCATTTATTTGTTTGTTATGTTTGTGTGTGTACATGCTGCATGTACTCTCTCAAGTCTGCATGTATATGACAAGATGCCTAAGAGTTGATAAGAAAACAACTTGTGGAAGACAGTTCTCTCCTTCCATCAGGTTGGTTCTTGGGATTGAATTCGTGTTTTAAGCTTAGTGGCAGTAACGAATTTTTGAGACAATGTCATTCAATAAGATGAGTCTGGCCTCAAAATTGTTATCCTCTCATCTTAGTATGCACTGAGATTATAGGCAGGTGACACAAAGCATGGCTCCAATTAAGAAGTATAATTTTAAAGAGAACAGGAAGTAGGAATTTGAGTGACAAGGTTATTTTTTTTCCAAATTTAACAAATGTGATGCTTCATTGTTCACTATCATTGATGTCAGTGAAGAAAAAGTTAAACTTGACTTACTTGATTACTTTTAAAAAGAATGTACTTATTGCTATTCATAATTATTTACAATTGTTATGTGTATATGCATGTACATGAATGCAGGTGTCTGCAGTGGCCAGAGGCATCAGATCCCCTTTGCACTGGAATTACAGCCAGATGTGGGTGCTGGAATAAAAACTTAGGTCTTCTGCAAAAGCAGGATGTGCTCTTAATTGCTACACCATCTCCCTAGACCCTAGCTATCCTTATTTTTAAATAAAGAAAAAAAATTAATCCTCACAAATTAATTAGAGACTTGATCTTTTTACTTATTAAGATTAAGATTACAATATTGTATCTTTAAGTTAAATCTAAATTTATTGACAAGAAGCTGCTCTTACAGATAGGAGACCCTGATGGGACTGACTGAAAAGGAATGGAAACCCACATTTTTTCCCTGGCTAGATTCCTTAAGGAAAGTATTAAATGATGTTCACTCGTTTTTCAAAACTCAGAAAGTAATCAAGGGGTTAAATATTCTGAGAGGAGATTAAGACATTTTGTTCATAGACAGTAGTGTTAATTTACTGTTGGTAGACATTATTGAACTTTTTTTTAAACCAGCAGATATTAGAGTATAAGTTTCACATAGGTTTCCTACTGAAAATACAGAGGAAACCCTCTCTCGTTGTGAAATATACTTTTTCTGTGATATAGGCAATGGATGGTTGAAAACTGAATGTAAATATTTTGAGTTTATAATCTACTGGAATACTGAGATATCCTCTTAAGATTTGGTTTGTTCCATTACAGCATCTTATATCTACATCAAAGGCAGCAGGTAAACTCATTGTTGTGGTTTGTAAAGGAATGGACCTCATAGGTTCATATATCTAAATACTTGGTCATCAGGAGTGAAGAGACTTGAAAGAGATTAGGAGGTGTGGCCTTGGATTGGGATGTATGGTCATGTTAGAGGAAATGTGTCACTGGTAGACTTTACAACCTTCGAAACCCCAAGTCTGACCTACTGGCTCTCTCTTTCTGTTGTTTGTGGATCCTGCTG
This sequence comes from Myodes glareolus, assembly GCF_982192425.1. Classification (NCBI taxonomy): domain Eukaryota; kingdom Metazoa; phylum Chordata; class Mammalia; order Rodentia; family Cricetidae; genus Myodes; species Myodes glareolus. The sequence continues at coordinate 13,470,891 of NC_142028.1, forward strand.
TAGAACTCTCAACTACTTTTACAGAACTATGTCTGCTTGCATTCTGCCATGCTTCCTACCATGAAAACAATGAACTAAATATCTGTAACTATAAGCCAGCCCTCAACTACTTGTTTTCCTTATGAGCATTGCTGTGGTCATTGTGCTTCTTTTTCACAGCAATAGAACACAGTCTATGACTCTTGTTTATAGTCTTGTGTGCAGCATCAAGAGATAGTAGCAATCTGAGAGATCTTTTTTATACACCAAGATAAGACAATAGTGTCTGTCTAGTGTAAACTCATTTCTTGGGAAGTGTTGGAGAAACACAGGTTAACAAGAAAATAAGTAAAGTGAAGTTATTTTATTAGTGTTACTGCTGCTTTACATATAAAGATATTCTGTCTCTGATCTAGGAAAGGGAATTCTAAAATATAATAGTATTTTTTACAGTGGTAATATTACAGTGCTGTAATGTGCTATAAATTTCCATAGATGTGGAATTCCTTAGGTAAATAGCATTTGTGTAGTCTTATGATTGCTTAAAATCTTACCTTGCTTTGTTTTCAGTATTGTTCATTACTTCACCCAATGATGACAGATAGATTTAAATCAGAAGTTATCACATGGTTTTCTCCAAAATGTTTGTTGATGTGGAATTCCCCTCTGTATCCTGTGAATACCATTGGTTAATAAAGAACTGTCTTGGGCCTGTGCAAGGAATAGAGGTAGGTAGGGAAAACTAAACTGAATGCTGTGAGAAGGAAGGAGGGGCCTTGTAGCCCCACTGGAGACAGATACCACACTTAAGCCAGTAAGCCACAGCCACATGCTGATACACAGATCACTAGAAATCGGTTAAATTAAGAAGTAAGCATTAGCCAATAAGAAACTAGAGCTAATAGGTCAAGAGGTAATTTAAATAATATGGTTTTGTGTGATTATTTAATGGTGTAGAGCTGGGAACCAACAAGCAACCTCCATCAACAGTTTATCATAGCAGTGAATGAAAATTTAGTAGTATTAAGTCGCTATTCTTTTCCAAAGATTAATTCTGATTATTCTGCCATTTTCATACTAAATTAATTAATTTACATATTAATAACTAGAAAATATGGTCAAAAACAGGCTGAGAAAAAACAAAGCTTATGTGGGATTCCCTTCTGTATGCTGTGAATATCATTGGTTAATAAAAAAAAAACTGCTTTGAGGCTTTAGCAGAACAATAGTGGAACAGATCTAGGTGGGGAAAACTAAACCGAAAACTGGGAGAAAGGAGGCAGACTCAGAGAGAAGCCATGTAGCCCTGCTGGAGATAGACACTGGGAACTTTACTCGGCAAGCCACAGCCACATGGTGATACACAGATTAATACAAATGGGTTAAAATTAATATGTAAGAGTTATCCAGTAAGAAACTAGAGCTAATGAGTCAAGCGCTGTTTAAAATAATATAGATTCTGTGTGATTATTTCAGGTCTGACCTGCCAGGCAACTGGGAAACAAACAAACAGCCTTCCCCTCAACAAATTGGCACCCAACATGGTATACTAAATCCATGTAAAACCTGACAAAGATTAAAAAGAAATTCTAGACACAAAAGAACAGAGTTAAGCATGGTTTGGTAGTAGCATGTTCTTGGGTGGGCTCTGTTTGCTAGGAGCAAGCAGAGGCAGGGTTCCTTGAAGAAAGATTTTTCTGGTTCAGTGGTAGCCGAAAAAAGCCCCGCCATTTTGAAATGCCAGCTTTCTGGGACGTGCTGCCAGCATGATCTCTGGCTCTTTCAGGAGGGTGAGCATTTAAATGGGGCTTGTGAAAAGAGGGCTACAACTTGCTTAATGACAACATAGACCTGCTGTGTTCATAAAATTGGGGCAATGTACATGGCTCTCAGAGGCAGCAAACAGAGGAGAGCTGCCATGGTAGACAGGACAGTGCAAGCAGGAAGTGCCATATTTGCTCTAGCAATGCTGCAGCTTAGATTCTTAAGAAGTGCTTAGCATTTTAAGAAGTGTTTCTGGTCAGAAAATAGTTAACAATGTGCAATGAACATAAAATCAGATAGGAAAGAACTCTGAACATGTCACAGGGTTGGATAAAATGTACGTAGGCTTGGGAGAGAGAAGAAAAGGAGTATAGAGAGTTATAAAAAGAGGTAAATGATTAAAAAATCAGTCTTTAAAGAGACACAGTACAGACAGTCATATATTAAAGGAGTACAGATAATAAAGTAAATATTAAACAGTAATAGATTTAAAATAAATAAGTCATGTAATGATGGAGGATACACAGAGTCTGGATTTTGTATACTATTGTGTGTTCTTTGAATTTTTTGACTGCAGAGAGAAAATGGATTCTCGGGACTACTAAGCTAAACTAACATATATGTTTTAAAGTTTTCTTGACTTCAAAGTTTGAGTCTATGTATATGTTGCTTTGGAAAAGAAGTTTTTTCTTGGTCCCACAGTGGATGAGAACCTGTAGATTGTTTCCAGACTAATATGGTTTGGTGGACCAAAAGCCCCTGAAAGGTTACTTTGAACACCCCTCGAAAAAATTACTTCACCTAACAAAAAGCAGGAAACATTTTGGAAAGAATTACACCGATATTCCCAAATATTGTTTGTAAATGTTTCTTTACATTTAAATGGGGATATGCTAAGAAATTTACATGGGTATGGATCTTTGGTTATTGATATAAATTTAAGATCAATTTTGTTATATGTATTTCTGCTCTTGATTGAGGTATTATGTTTGTCCAGCTCATTTCAAAATGTAATGTATAATTAAGAAATATAGGTTAATAGATAATCATCTGTAATAGTCATACTTGTAGTCATGTTGGTTAGATATTCTAGATGGATAGGTATATATTTCAATTATATAATCTTCAAACCATTCAAAAATTACAGAATATCGCTTTTAAATTTTTAAAAATTTAGGACTTTTATGACAGTGAGACACATCTGCTCCTGGTAACACCAATCTACTTTATGATGGAGATGGGCATCGAAGAGGCTTCTTATGGAGTTTGTTAACCATTTGGGCAGCACACTGCTCTTGCCTGGACTGCTTGATAGATTGGACATGCAGGACCCACAGAGAAAGGACTGCTAAACTTGTATAAAGGTGAGATCATCCTTCAGGGTTCATGCCTCATAAAAGAGTCTGCCAGACATTGTATAGGACACAGACGAGAGTGACTGGCAAACTGCCAATATAGGCAGAACTGTCAATGAAATATTCTGCTTCATTGAAAAGTATGCCAGATATTGTGGGCCTGTAGGCTGAAGATGGATGCCCCAATAGTACAGAAGAACTTTGGGTCCAAGCAGCAAGAAATCTCTGTCATTTCTAAATTTTGGAAGTTTCTTACAATGTACTTCCTATTTACTTACATAATATTTTATCCTTCTGGAATTTTTGATGTAGTTGAAAACTTTATAGTTATAGTTTTTCTTAGTTATGATAAAAGATAAAGTAGATATAAATATTGTAAGTATAATTCTTCCTTGATTTCTATTTTGTTATATGTAATTTTACTATGTTAAAGTTAAAACCTTCTTTTTGTTTAAACAGAAAAGAGGAGGTGATGTGAGATTTTGCTCTGAATGCTGTAAATATTATTGATTAATAAAGAAACTGCTTTGGGCCTATTGCAGAACTATAGGGGAACAGAGATAGGTCAGGAAAATTAAACTGAATGCTGGAAGAAAGAAGGCAGAGTCAGAATGAAGCCATGTAGCCCTACTGCAGACAGGTGGCAGAACCTTACCTGGTAAGTCACAGACATATGGCAATACTCATAATAATAGAAATGGGTTAAATTAATATGTATGAGCTAGCCAATGAGAAATTTCTGTGTGATTATTTTGGGTCTGAGCTACTGAGTGGCTGGGAAACAAACAAGCAGTCCTCCCCACAACACAAAGCTTCTTCCTATCAAATATTCCTCAAGAGGTGGATTTTAACTACAGCCTAAAGTCTTTATATTTCTCTTGGTATAAGATTTTATTGTGCAGCTATGGGTATGGAAAACTGAAAAGAGAGACATTATCAACACATGTTATCATGAGTATTTTCATGCGAACATGTGTTTTGAGGTGTATTATTACTGACCTGCTTTGCTATAGTAACACCTATAAAGCAACTTTTAAAAAGTACTTATTTCAGTTTGTGAGTTGAGCGTATAGTTCATCATGATGAAAAACATGGAGGCAAGAGCCTAAGGCAGCTGGTCATCTGTGTTTGACATCAGAGAGATGACAAGCAGAGAGATGAATGCTAGTACTGGCCTTGTTTCTCCTTTTCATTGAGTCTAGAAACCCATCTCATAGAATGGCCCATATTCAGGGTTTTCATTCCCATTCCATTTATCCCAGTCCATAAGCTCATTCACAATCATACTGGAGAAATTGACTCCTGGGTGAACAGAAATCTTGTCACAGTGCAGACGTTAGCCACCACCACAATGTGGATTTAGAATGAGAAGATCCAGAAATACTGGTCAACAAAATACATATTGATAATTAACTATCCCCTCAAAAGGTGAAACAAATTATGTTTTCTCATTTAAGTTTAAGAATTTTAACACAGGCAAGCAAGCAGTAGAAAGTGTCACCTTACCAATGACCATCTTAAGTCCCCTGTGTCATTTTAGATTTTCTAACAAATTGAAATTTGTGTTAAGAGTTTATGTCTAAAGTTATTCCCATATCCCTTGACTCAAAAAATCAGCAGACTACTTCTAACATAATTAACAATTAAATGTCTCCTAATCACAGCATTAACTAGCAAGAAATGGACAGACATAATTACACAGGGAAATGGTCTAGGCTTCACTAATTCCAGTATTAAGATATTTCAAAAGAAAGTGGCAAAAACAGTGTCACATTACTCTACAATTCATTAATAAGCATGTTTTTTACCCACTATTCTTCATGGTGTATTAACATGTGACAGGGGTCAAGATTACATTAAAATACGGAATAAATTGCTGTAGTTAACAGTGCCATTTGGCAGCTTTATGGGCAAATGCTGTTCTTGAGTGTGTTCTGCGCACGTTCAATTTCCCCTCTATTTAAGTGTCTTTTATTCTTTTTTTATCCCACTAAGGTGGGTTTTGCCAAAGTAATTATAATATACTGGCATTTAGCTAGTTTGAACCACATCACCCTGTGAACCAAAGAGATTAGAGGGGAAAGAAAGGATACTAAATACTGCTTGCACTAAGTTTCTTCATGTTAATAAACATAGAAAAGATGTTTCAAAAATTAAATACTCTTTGTCGTTGTGAAAGGTTGACACCTGGCAGAGTGACTTTCATATGTAATATATTATTTATGCTGCAAAAATCTGCAAACCTGTACAAACCCCAGACTCATAATTGTGTTAAACTACATATGTACCTACATATATGCTCCTCAATATGAAATGCTCATAATATTTTACAGTAATTTTACCTGTTCTATTACTTTGAATGAAGACACAAACATTTAAAACAATAATATGTGTGACAGTATAAAACTAATGTTTCTTGTTCACAAATATGCCTAAAAGAATGTATAAGTTTATAGGTTGTATGTCTACACATACTGATTCATATATGTATTGAAGTAGTTTTAGCTACCTTCTAATACATTATTATACAGGATTTTGAGAGAGGTATGGTTTCTCAGTCTGGTGTATATTAAACACCTGATCATTTTTTTCATTTGCTTTCATTAATAGAGTGTAGCTTTTGACCTTAAAATGGTTGCATTTACATAGGAATGCTCATCTCACAAGCATGCATCATACTTTCGTACAGGAATAATACATATTTCAAATTCCTCAAAAAAGGTCATTATTGTAAGAAGTTTGAGAACTTTTATTTTAGAAAATCAGACACATATTGCCTTTTGAATAAGAAAACTTAAAAACTTGTATTTTTCCAGCTGTTTCTAACCCACAGAAGAATACTTTAGAGACCATTAGAAACTGAAAGTTCTATTTGCCAAAATTTTGCAATTCTGAATGTTGCTAGAACTGCATGTGTGAAGTAAATTGCGAGACAAGGACCATGAGCAAATAAATCAAAGGATATGTGGGTAGGGATGTAACAAATTATCAATTTTTAAACATTTTTAATCTTTACCTTTTTAAAATCATTGCCACATGCTTCAGACTTTAAGAGATATAATTGTCACTATTCAGGTCAACACTGAAATAAATGAGCAATTGTAATTTTTTAACCTATGTTTTCTTTTTGTTAGTTTGATAATATTACAAGGTAGAGTACAATGTGAATTCAAATTTTACTTATATGTACAGTAAACATTTGATAACCTTTCCAGTCATAATAATAATAATGTACCCAGACAATTCCATAATTGAAATAAATATTGCACAAAATATGGAACATTGTGGTCAAGAATTTTAGAAAAATGTTAATTTTAACAAAGTGAAAGAGGGACTTGTATTTGCTTTTGTGTTTGCACTCTGAATGCAAAACATAGCAACAAAGGCAGATTTTTTTTTTGATTTTAGGTTTAAATGGGACCTTTCTGATTCATGTTCATTCCCTCCACACTTTGTGAGTACCCCTTACATATGAAGTGGACAGTAAAGTGTGAAGGACTCACACTGTACCCAAGAAATATACAAACCATCAGAAAGTTCAGACACAAGCATTACATTAGCAAGCACACACTGTATCTCAACAGACAAATGCACCTGGTGTGATGCCATTGGAGAGAGAAAAACTCCGCACTGATTTTCAATCACAGGTTTTCCAGTGAATCAAGTCCTGGAAGAAAAGAAAATGCTTTCACTGTCATAAGGAAGAAACACAAGTGGGTACTGGCATAATCTGACAAGCAAAGTCTGAAATAGCCACCAATTAGAAAGTACCATTCAAAATCTAGGGAGCAATTTCTAGTTTGAGCCTAGGATATGCATGACATCTTAGTTGGATTGTACAAAGAACCAACAAAAGTTTGAAATCACAAGATCAGGAACCGACAGCCTGCTGTGACCTCTCCCTCGCTCTGCCTCCATTCTCAGTGGTTCTCACACATCTTCCCCCTCTCAGCTTCCCTCCACCTAAGTCATTGCTGTATCTTAAATGCTAACTCCTTAGAAACCCACAGATCACTCTGAGAAGTGGAGCAAAGAGGCTGACTGAAGATCTTAACCATCTCTCTTCTTTTCCAAAATCCAGTCCTCCAGTCTCATTCCTAACTCTGCAGGTAAGGATCTTCTATATCCTCCCTTCCCCCACTCATTCACCCATCTCCAGTGAATTACACGGATCTCCTCCTAACTTTTATTTCCCCACTCATTGCATTATCACAGCCACCTATACCAACAGGCATTACCTAGGAACCCACAGGTCATTCTGGCCAGGAAATGGGTAAGCTTACTGTGAATCTTCATCTCCCCTATAGTTCCTCCACATCCAATCTACCATTTCCACCCTGGGCTATACAACAGAACTGTAGCTTCCCTTCCTCTCTTGTCTCTATCTCCAGTGGATCATACGTACCTCCACCCATTAATCTCACTCCTCCCATTCATTGCTTTATCTCTGCCCTCAAATCAAGCAGGCTTGCCCTGGTTACCCACAGGACACAGAGGCCATTGAAACAGGTAGGATAATGGCAGATCTTCACTTTTTTCTGCATTCTTCCAAGTCCAATCTCCTACTCTCATCTCCAACTCTTTAGCAGATCTTCTGCTGTGCCTTCTCCTCATTCTGTGTCCCAATTTCAAGGGGACTAAACAGATACCAGGTGGAACAGCTGACTTTCTTACCTGATATAGACTCCCTCAGCCTCTCTCCTCCAAGCACATCCCTATTCTTATATGCCAATACCCAATACCTGGAAACATATTTTACTTAGAAACTCCTGCGGCCAACCCTTCTAGTGCTGTAGGAATTCCTACAGCCAGTAGCCTTTAAGCTACTCACTCACTTGGGCATGACCTTTTATACTGTAAATGCCAATGTAAAGCATATGTCTGGCCTCACTTCTGGCTATGGGATTCTGTTGCTGTTTCCCGTTGTAGTAGAGGACTGTGATCTGTGAGTCTACCTTAAATAAATAACCCTTTATTATACTCAATTCTAAACTAGTATGGGATTTCTTTTTAGGATCCATCTTCATTTGGCACTCACATGGATCCAAACTCTATACCTACTAGATGGAGTCCCACCCCTGCCTGCTTGCTTTTACCTACTAAGTGGTTTGTTTTTTTGTAAAACCCCCACCACAACAGAGCTAAGTACATGCAGAGACTTGGAAACTTCCCAAACTTGCACACATAATCCCTCCCAACTGCCATGTTCCTTGCCACATGGCAACTTGCACAGCTTCTGGTTTGTAATCCCTGCTAGTGAGTTCTGGGCTTCTTACTCTGTGTACAGAATTGACTTAATTGCTTTTAATTTGTCAAGCGAAGCATATTTCTCATTATTTAACCAGCACCAAGGCAGGAAACCAAAGCAGTGCTGGACTGTCCCTGGTGCCACCAGATGTGCCATTGTTAGTTGCGACTCTGTAACCAAGACACCTGCTGGGCAAGAAAAATTATTATACCTAAAACAGACCTCATAACAAGTATATATAAAAGGTGTGGCAAAGGCCACAATTGGACCAATGAGTGCATATCAACAAGACAGACAAGGCCACCTGATACTATTGGGAAACTCCTTGTGGGGCTACTTGCAGACCCCCAAGTCAAAAGTGGTCCAGTCATTCCCAGTCACTGTGGATTGCTACACTCATGGCTGTCTCGCCAGTGTAGCAGAAATGCTGACTGGAGGGCACATATTGCTGGAAGGATTGGGATTTGTGCTTCTCAGAGCTGTGTGTTCCAGGCAGTCCCTTGGCAATCAGTTGTGGTGTAATGCTACCTGAGTCACCATTAGTACTGACTCGACCTGGCTGTCCTTGGAGCCATATGTCTGTCTTTTCCCCTTGTCTGTGTGTTCTTTGTGATTCTTGCCTATTGCTAACAGATCAGACTATTCCAGGCAGTTGTGGATGCAAACAAGACTGCTAAGGACATTTTTGAATTCTGCTCCACTATTAATTAAAGCCTTAAAACAGTAGCCAGTTCTGGGAATTGCCAGAATCATCATTAGGACAATTCCTTGATGATGTGGAACAAAAGGAGGTAATTTTACTAGGAAAAACCTTAGAAGCTTTAGGCATTTGCCTGAGAAATATGTACAGTTGTAAATAGAAGGCTTATGAAACCTTTCTTAGGGGAAGAAAAAGACCTAGCCTAAGCTGACAATATCTGAGCCTGAGAATTGAGAAGGAAGGAGAGTTGAAGTTAGTAATATAAAATAAACTTCAGAGAAATTCAAGACTATGTATTAGAATTTTCCTAGCAGAAAGCTTTCCCAGGGAGATAGTAGCCTTTTTCTTTCTCACCCAGGCACACAAGGTCACTTAGCTCAAACCAACCAGCCACCTGCAAGCTGATAAAGATGGTCTAACTCAAGGGCAGTGATCTCTTTGAAGACAAGAGGAGAGAGTTTGTTTTGTAAAGTGTGAGAGAGCAGAAGTCCTTGTGCCCAAGTCAAAGTATCTTCAAAGATACTTTTTGTAAACTGTTTTATGCTGTTCTTTTCTGTTTTATGATTTGATGATGTATGCTTTTGCCAAGTTCTTTGATTGTAAAAAAGAAATATATAATCCCGCACTGAAGTAAGTAAATCCCAACAGCATGTCTCAAAAACATTGAGAGTGTCTGTGTGTCACTTTCCTCGCCATATCCTGATTTCTCCTGTGCCTTCGCCCTGATTCCCTTACGGTCTGAGTGGCTCCCCTGAGCTCGTCCGTAGCAATGGATGACATGCATCACCAGGAAAATTAAAATAATCCAGAACTTTTGGTAATAGACCATACTTTTCTGGACATTGGAAAAGGCATGGAGGATAAATCAAAAATTCCAATAGGAAATAGGAAAAGTATATTCTGGCAGACTTCTGTAAATGATCAAAGAGCAAAGCTAAGAGTGTATATAAATGGCATTGCAATTGTGGGTTTGATAGACAAAGGTGAAAATGTAAGTATCATTAATCCAGAATCTTAGCATTCAAATTGGCCTCTTCAAGAGGCAGATGTTCAATTTCTAGGAATTTGAACCCTATATCAAGTGAAACAAATCACAAGATGGGTTAAATGCATTGGACTAGAAGGACAAAGAGGAAGACTAAGACTGTATGTGGCTAATATTGCAGTGGATTATAGGGTCATGAGCTGCTGCAGATTATACCCAGATTAACATTCCTGCAGTCTCAGAAACTCATAATTATGGGAAAGGTATTATTAGATACTATACACAAAGGTCACCAGCTGCAGGCTGTACAATAACACAAAGTAACTAGCAAACCTTTAGAGGTACCAAAAGCCCTACCTTTAAAATGGCTAACTGAGAAACCAATATGGGTTAAACAGTGGCTATTAACAGAAGACAAACTGCAGGCTTTAGAACAGCTGGTACAGGAGTAACTAGATGCTCACCATATTGAAGAATCAACTAGCCTTTGGAATTCTCTGGTGTTTGTTATTAAAAAGAAATCTTGTAAATGGAGAATGGTGACAGATCTGAGAGCTGTCAACTAGGCAATTCAACCTAAGGGCCCTCTACAATCTGGAATTTCTCTGCCTTCTCTATTACCAAAAAGATGACATCTTACAGTTATTGATTTAATAAATTGTTTCTTCACTATACCTTTGGAAAAAAAGGACAGAGAAAAAATTTGCCTTCACAGTGAATACTTATAATAATTCTCCACCTATTAGGAGATAGCAGTGGACTATCTTTCCACAAGAAATGCTCAATAGCCCCACCCTATGCCAATACTTTGTTAGTCAGCCATTGGAAATCATATGTTAAAAAGTTCTTAAATCTATAATTTACCATTATATAGATGAGATTTTGCTATCTGGTTCAAACATAGATAATTTAAAAAGATTATTTGAAGAAGTTTTGCCAAAATGAGGATTATAAATTACTTCCGGAAAAAAAGAGAGGATATTCATTCAATTACTTAGGTTATAAAATTGGTTTTCAGAAAATTAGAACACAAAAGGCACAAATTAGGAAAGACTGATTGTGATCTCTGAATGTCTTTCATAGATTGTTAGGAGACATTTCCAGTCTATGGCCAGCTGTTGGGCTAACACCTGATCTAATAGTTCATTTAAATTATACCTTAGATGATTACAATGACTTAAATAGTCCTAGAGAATTAACAGCTGAAGTAGAAAACAAATTGATGGTCATTGAAGAAAAATTACAGGAGGCACATGTGGATAGGGTGAATCCAAATCTTAATTTCATTCTAGTCATATTGCCTTTCATAATTTCCCCTACAGGAAAGATATTATGTTAGAATGGATGCTTTTACCACATAAACCAATAAAAAATAAAAAACTTACATTGCAAAAGACTATGAATTAATTATATTAGGAAAATTGAGACTTTGTCAACTAGCAGATATAGACCAGCAGAGATTATAGTGTCTTTTACTACTGATGGAATTTTAAAAAAGTGTGGGAAGACAAGAACCTTGGCAAAGAGCAAGTGCTATTTTTTTAGGAGAGATTAATAGCAATTTTCCCAAAAGTGATAGAATTAACCATATAAAGAAAACTACTTGACTCTTTCCTCACATCATACAGGATACACCACATGACTGGAGCCCATACATTCTATACTGATGCAAATAAATCAGGAAAAGCAGGTTACAAATAAGAAGATTTAAGTAAAGTGGAACAAAGCCCTTATAATGCTGTCTAAAAGGCAGAATTATATGCTATTCTCATGATACTAAGGGATTTTAAGAATCTCTTGATGGAGGAGGGTTATCTGTCTATTGTGTTATTTTCATTGATCAATAAAGAGACTGCCTCTTGGCCCCTTGATAGGACAGAAAATTACGTAGGCGGAGAAAACAGAACAGAATGCTGGGAAGAGGGCTATGAGGCAGAAGCTATGGAGGCAGCCACCAGGTCAGACATGCTGAATCTTTTCCGGTAAGCCACCACCTTGTGGTGCTACACAAATTATTAGAAATGGGTTAATATCAAGATATGAGAGTTAGTCAGTAACTAACTCTCTAGAGATAATGGGCCAGGCAGTGCTTAAATGAATACAATTTGTGTGTTGTTATTTCTGGGACTAAGCTAGCCATGAGGGAGCCGGGTGAGGCGAAAAGCAGGCCTGCCCACAGCCCCACACTACAATCTCTTAATATAGTTACTAATTCACAATATGCAGAAAGAGTTGTCTTTCATATTGAAACTACTGGATTTATATCAGATGGTACAGAATTGACTTCATTATTCCTTCAGGTGCAAGATGTAATCAGGAATAGGCTTTGTCCCATATACATAACAGAAATCCAATCCCATACAAGTCTGTCAGGTCCTCTAGCACAAGGTAATGCAGAAATTGATCAATTATTGATTGAAAGTGTGTTGAAGGCCACATAATTTCATATGAAACATCTGTCTATAACAAAGGTTTAAACAAAGAGTTTTTTAATACATGACAACAAGGTAAGGAGATTATAAAGAGATGTCCTACTTGCTCTTTCTATAACCAAACAACTCTACCTGTAGGAAGCAACCCAAGAGGTACTCAAAGGAATGAAATCAGGCAGATTGATGTGTTCCACATTGCAGAATTTGGAAATTAAAATATGTACACCACACCATTGACACTCAGAATCCATTTAGATTTTCAATAGGAGACTTTTTGATCTCAGAAAAGGCTGATTCAGTAATCACACATTTATTAGAATTTATGGTCATCTGGGTATATCTTCACAAATAAAGACAGATAATTTTCCATCATATGTCTCTAAGAAATGAAACAAATTTGCTTATTATAATATAAAACCTATTACAGGTATACCAAACAATCTTACAGGTCAGGCAGTTATATAAAGATCAAATTGAACAATAAAGGACATATTAAACAAACAGAAAACATGAAAACTACACCCAGAAATAGATTATATAATGCTTTTATAATGAATTAGATTATATAATGAATTTTCTTAATGCTAATAAGAAAGGCACAACAGCAGCAGAGAGACACTGGATAATAAAAAAGTCTTCTGAGTTAAATCAGTCAGTGTATTTTAAAGATGTGTTGACCTCACAATGGAAGCCAGGAGATGTACTATGTTGGGAAAGGGGTTTTGCTCTTGTTTCAACAAGAGAAGAAAAGTTATGAATACCATGAAAATTAATAAAGATTTGGCTTGAAAAGCAGAAATCTCTTGAGAAAGATCAATGTTGATACATCTACAGAGGTGACAACTAATGAGGTGGTAAGGAAACCTCATAAGGTATGGGGCAACATTCTGCTCTTGTCTTTGCAGGAAAATCCTCATCTTTGGAAAGTCATGAAACCCTGGACATTTAGATGCCTAAAGAGAAAAAGATAATTATCCAGATAGAATCATCAAGCAAAGAGAATTATTACTTATGAGGACAGGCCATCCGAGGGTAATAATCTATAAATATTAATTAGAATAATAGTCAGGATTCACTTAAAAATCAAAGCTGGCTTTGGAGTTGGACAATGACTCTGTTCTCTAAATCCACTGACAAAATTCATGATGTCTGGACAGGACAAGCAGGATACAAGAAAAATGACTGTCACATCTTGCCAAAACAGGGTAAAGATGGTTTTTAAAATCTCTCCTGCCTCTGAAAATGGTCTGTCAGTTACTCTAGTCCTTAGCCAAAGTTGTTTGCTCAAATGTTGCAAATGAGACTTTGGGTAATTGCCCAAGTAGCTAGTTATCTTTGCCATTTGTTGCACATTTTGGAAGTTCCTTGATTGCACTTCCTAATTACTCAAGTAATATTATTTTTCTTCTCAGGTCTTCAATGGGGCTGAAGACTGGATAGTTGTAGTTACTTTCCTCTCATGACTTGGCCAAGTTATTGATAATACAAAACTTAAACTTCTTAGGATAGAATAATTATTGAAACATTTATTACATGTTTCTTGCTTGATATTGTTTATACCTGTTGTGATTCTAATTTTTATGTCTGATATTTGTTCTTTTTGTATATAACTTTGTATTAGGCTTAGAACTTTCTTATTTAAACAAAAAGGGGAGATGCTGTAGGAATTCTTAAAGCAGGGAGCCTTAAAGCACCTTTCCACTTGGGTGTGGTCTTTTATAATATAAATGACAATGTAAAGCACACATCTGGCCTCTCTTCCAATGACATGATCTGGTTCCTGTTCTCCATTCATGCAAAAGATTGTGATCTGTAATCCTACCCCTAAATAAACAACCTTTTATCATACTCAATTCTGAGTTATTTATTTTTAGCATCCATCTTCATTCTTGGATTCCAAAAGATCTTTCCAGTAGACAACAGATAGTCCCCACTCTCTCTTAAGAAAAATAGAAGGCAACAGAGACCAAATAACAAAAGAAATACCAGGCAAGACCTGGTATCAGCAACATAGAAACACAATCTTCTAAAACCTAGACACCAGAATTGTTACAAGAAGAGGTTCAGTTGTTTGCCTGAGCCACCCAGATAACTTATACCAGAAATAACCACACAAAAACAGTATTCATTAAAATACTGCTTGGCCCATTAGTTCTAATTTCTTATTGGCTAATTCTTACATCTTAATTTAACACATTTCTATTAATCTGTGTAACACCATATGACTGTGGCTTCTCAGCAAGACCAGCATCCATCTCAGGCAGAAGATCCATGGTGTCTCTCACTCTTTTTTCCTTCTTCCCTGCATTCAGTTCTGTTTTCTCTGCCTACCTAAGTTCCACCCTATCAATTAGGCCTAGGCAATTTCTTTATTCATAAACCCATGAAAGCAACACACAAATAGAAGGAAATCCTACACCACAGAATAAAAGCATAATCAATAACATCCAGGACAGTATATCTTCACTAAAGCCCAGCAACACTATCACTGAGGCTCTGTGTATTGTAACATACCTAAACACAATCAAAAGATTTTAAGATCTCATTATACCAATGATAGAGATCCTTAAAATGGAACAGAATAAATTTCCTAAATAAATATATGGAAACATGAACAGTGGAAGAAAAATGATAAAATGATTCAAGACCTGAACGTGGAAACAAAGCCAGTTTTTAAAAACAAAGCAAACTATGGAAATTCAGTAAGTAAGAGAAATTAAGAACATAAATAGGAATGCAGAGGTAAGTCTCACTGCCAAATACAAGAGATGAAAGAAGAGCCTCAAATATTAAATACATGATAGAATAAATGATACCTTTATCAAAGAAAATGGTAAATCTAAAAAAATCTCCTGACATAAAATATTCAAATAGTCTGTAACAATAGGAAAACTATCTAAGGATAACAGAAATAAAAGTATTAAAAGAAGAACCAGGCAATGGTGGTGCATGTCTTTAATCCCAGCACTTGGGAGGCAGAAGCAGGGAGATATCAGTGAGTTCAAAGACAGCAGAAGAAATAGAGGTCACAGAAGATAGTTTTCAACAAATTTGTAAAATAATATTTCCCTAATAAACAGAAACAGATGCCTATCAAGATATAACAATCATACAGAATGTCAAATAGAGTGTTCTAGAAGAAAAAGTTTTATACTTCAACATGATTAAGGCAGTTTATAGTAAGACCATAGGCATCAAATTAAGTGGAGAGAAACTGAAAGAAACTACACAGAAATCAGGAACAAATCAAGATTTGCCACTCTTTCCAGACCTATACACTATAGTACTTGATGTCTTCTTTACAGCAATAAGACAACTGACATAATTCAAGAATATATATACTGGAAGAAGAAGTCAAAGTATGTTTATTTGTAGATGATATGATTGTACACAAAAATGACAGAAAAAAATTTCACTGGTGAACACCCATAGCCAACAAACATTTTCACCACAGTAACTTGGTACAAAATTTAGTAAAAAAAGAAATCAGTAGCTCTCCTATATACAAATGATGAAGGAACTGATAAGAAACCAGGGAAATAATGCCTTTCACAATATCCACAAATAATATATAATATATTGGGGAAATTCTCAAAGCAAGTAGAAGATTTGTATGATAAAAATTTAAGGTATTGAAGAAAGAAATTGAAGAACATATAAGAAAATGGAAATATTTCCCATGCTTGTGGATTAGTTAGATATTATAGTAAAAATGACTAGCTTACTCAAAACAACAATTAACAGATTCACTGAAATCTTCATCAAAATTCCAACACAATTCTTCAAAGATCTTACAAGGGAAATTATCAGATTCATTTGGAAATCTGAGCACACACACACACACACACACACACACACACACACACACACACACAAGCAAACAAACAAAAAAATACAAGATAGCAAAAATAATCCTTAAAAAACATAGAAGCCCTCACTATACCTGATTCAAGTTGTACTACAGTGCTATAGGAATGAAAACAGCAGGATGTTGACATAAAACCAGAAAGGTTGATGAATAGAATGGAATCAAAGGCCCAACCATAAGCATATCCATAAACCAATGGTCAGCTGATTTCTTATAAAGAAGCCAGAAATACATACTACAAATGAGACACCATCTTCAACTAATTGAAGTGATCAAATTGGATGACTTCATGTAGAAGGATGAAAATAGATCCATTCCAATCACCCTGCATAATATTAAAATCCTAATGTACCAAAGACTCTACATAAAACTATCTACACTGAACTTGAAAGAACAGAAAGTGGGAAATAGCTTTTAACTCAGTAACAAAAAAGACTTTCTGAAAAGAGCACTGTTAGTAAATGGAACCCAAAATGGGGCTTGAACACACAACCCTGAGATTAAGAGTCTCATGCTCTACTGATTCAACTAGCCAGGCCTTCAGGGTCTTGTTTTGAAAAGAAAAAAAGGGGAAATCTTTATCTACTCTAAAGATTTGTCACATGTACTGGTTTAGTAAAACACTCATTGGCCAGTAGCCAAACAGGGAGTATAGATGAGGCAGCCAGACTAGGAGAATTCTGGGGAGAGGAAAGGTAAAGACAAAATCATCATACAGAAACAGAGGAAGCAAGATGAGAATGTTTCACTGAGAAAAGATACCAAGCCACGTGGCTAAAGATAGATAAGAATTATGGGTTAATTTAAGTTGAAAGAGGTAGTTAGTAATAAGTCTGAACAATAGGCCATAGAGTTTATAATTAATATAAACCTCTATGTGTTATTTGGGACTGAATGGCTGTGGAACCAGGTAGGACAGTCACTACTGTCTATAAGCACAGGAACCAAGTAATTATTAATAATTGATTAAAAATTGGACCTCATGAAATTGAAATGCTTCTGTATGACAAAACATGCCATCTTTTAGACAAAACTAAAGTTTGCATAATGGATAAAATCTTTTTACCACCTACACATCCAAAAGTGGCTAATATACAAACTTTGTAAAGGATTCAAGAATATTGATACCAAGAAAGCAAATAACCCAGTTTAATAAAAAATACACATACAGGACTGAACTGAGAATTCTCAAAAGAGTAGTCTAAAATGTCTGAGAAATGTTTAACGAAATGCTCAATATCTTTAACATTCAAGGAATGCAAATTAAAATTTCTTTGAGATTTCCTCTTAAACCTTTCATGGACCGAACTTTTAAATCACTTTCAGTTTGCCCCTCTTCCATAACATTTTTAGCTAGATTTTTTTTTAACCCTTGTTTTTTTATATTTCTATATAAGCCACCATAAAATAATGGATTGGGTTTTGAATAATAATATTGGGATTATCTTAATTTTAAGGAAATTCGCATAGTGATTTCACAATAGTCTTTTCACAACCATTTAACTTAGAATAAAAATTCTGACCTTGCAATCATGTAAGGGTCTGGCTACTCAATATACTCTGCCATGTACATAACATTTAATACATAGAAGAGGTGTGAAGTGGCCTTAATCAATAAATCCTTACTAGACTAAAGACCCATCTAAATAGGATTTGCTGACATTTGCGTAGGTATCAAAGTGCCCAGTTCTGAAATTCACTTCAGCTGCATCACCATGTAAACAAAATTCTCAGCATGCATGGAAATTTCAAACATTCGGACAAAAACATGGGAAACATCCATCCGCCATTCACATCTATCGCTAGTTCTCTTCTTTCCATAGCTTTAAACCAGGTAAGGTTAAAAATTGGAGCTTCAAATACAATATCCACTACCTTCTCACCTCAGAATGTGCATACTGTTGAGAAGTTTGTGTTAGTTTCATATGTGTTATTAATGAATGCTCTCTGACTAGTGGTTATTTATTCATGTTTTTGACTCAGAGAATTTATTGATCTTGACTTCAGTGTTCTTACAGATCTGTGGTTCTTACGCTATTATTTTCATCATTTGAAATAAGTTCATGTGTTAGTATGATGCTATAAATCTATGTTTGATCTCCAGCTGCATGAGAGAAACTGAGCTCATTTTCATATGTCTGCATGGGTTATGGCATGCCATGCGGATATACAATCATACCTACTCACAAGTACACGTTAATACTAATGCAAAACCTTGATCTCATGGTGAGGAAGAATTGTCTGTACTCTGTCAATCATGTTTTAAATAAACGCTGATTGGTCAGGAAGGAGGTATAGGCAGGAAAACCAGACAGGAAGTGGAAATGATGCAAAGAGAGTAGGAGAATTCTGGGGAGGAGGAAATTGATTGTTCCCACTCCTGCCCAGATCACTGAAGAGGCAGGATGTGAGCTGCCACTGAAAAAGGTACTGAGCCACATGACTAACATAGATCAGAAAAATGGGTTAATCAAGATGTGAGAGTTAGCCAGTAAGAAGTCTGACCTAATGGGCCAATCAGCTTTATAACTTACGGCGTCCTGTGTGTGATCTTCTCTGGGACTAAACAGCTGGAGGGCCAGGCAGGACAGAAGCACAAACAAGCAGGCCCAGCCTTTTCATGTTACAATCTCACACACAGCTTCTCTGTTAGATATTTGCAGTTGGATGGCAATCATTTAACATCAAATGAAACAAATTAATTCAAATATGTGCAAAGTACCTAGCTGGGTCTGCTCTGCCCCCGAAGATGTGTAGCTACAGCTTCCACCAGTTTCTTCAGATTGTTTTTCATTTCATTAACAGTTACCCTGCAAATGCAGTCAAACATTCCACTTAGCAGCTTTAATTAGGGAAAATAATTCTATCAGATACTTAAGTCAGAAATTCTTCATTTTCTCATGGTCTTAATTAGAAAAGTTTAGATTGAAATATCTGCATACTTATATGTGTATTATTTGTGGAATGTATGCACATACATATCTTTCTAGATGGTAAGATATTAATAGAATGATTGAGTACAATAAAATGTTGTAAGATATAGATAATTCAATAAAGTCCCCAGATTGTCAGACATTGAGCAATTCCATTGTTTTTCTCAACTGCCTTTATCCTCAAATCTCTGAATGCTGCCTTGAAAAGTTGAAATAAAACATTGATTTAAGGGAATAGAAGACTGCTAGTACTTGATATCCAAGTAAAATCAATTCCATTACAGTAACTGAATCCAGAAAAATTGTACTAGGCAGGGAAGGTTGGTGCAAACAGAGCAAGCACTCAGGGTGAAAGAATTGTGTGCATTATGTCTTCCTGACTTGGATGTCAAGTGTTCTCACTCTTGTTTACTTGTTTGCTTTTTGAGAAAGGGTTTCTCTGTGTAACTGACCTGGCTCTCCTGGAACTTGCCTTTTAGACCAAGGTGATGTCAAACTCAAAGTGACCTGCCTGCCTCTGCCTCCAGAGTGCTGGAATTAAAGGTATTTGCCACCATGGCTCTTCATGATTCTATTATTAGTAATGCCACCATAATGACAATAAAAGCCAGCAGAGAATGCTAACCGTTCTATGATCCAGGAGATTTAACTTTATGTTATTACCCTCAGATGCCTTAGCATTTGGCATTAAGCTTCTTAATGATTCCTTTAGTATTATTTCAGGAAATAGCTAAACCTGTTCTAATTCAGCTTCACCATCATGAATATTAATACCACTGTTTCCTGAAAAAGCATTTGGATATATTTTACAGAACTGAAACAAACTTGTACACTTGATGAACTTTATTATTAGCTGATAGCTTTGATTACTGTGTTCAGTTTTGGTTCAAAAGTCAACATCTGTATCAACAAAGTTCAGTAAATATCAAGGAAATGCCTGGAAGGTTGTAAGACTCAGAAGATGGACAGAGATTCTGTGAAAGGCTGGCCTCTAACTCAGCATAGCTCACAGAAGCTGTGGTTACCCACACAAGATCTCCACAATGTTAAGAGAGTTGAGTTAATTCAAGCACATAGGAGGAGCAGATTCAGATGCCCAAACCCTTACAAAAGCAGGTATTGACAGCCTTCTTTGTAGTATACTGAGGAAGATTCAAGCTTCTAGCGTGGTGTGGGAGCCTAAATATCCACCTGTAGAGTGTCCTTGCTCCAACAGATAACCCTTTGCAAATGTGTATATGGGCAGCATCTATAAAATGTAGAGGATTAATGAGAAAACTCATGAAGTTGAGACAAAGAAAGGAAGATATATTGGCAGACATGGGAACTGGAGGGATAGATGGGTGGATGGATATATGACCAAGATATATGAGATATTTGCATTATGTCTCTTAAAAAAATAAAAGAGAAAACTCTGTTCAAGACAGATGTATTTAAGGAGCTAACTATTTTAGCTGCACTAAGAAATTTATTTTCTGTGCTTAAAATTGGGTTATGTTCGATCTCAAAATTCACTACTCTATTATCAGTTATAAGATATAAGAGACAGAATTAATTATATTTACAGAGTTTTAAATATTTGTGCTAATAAATATGTTCCATGTGTAATTTATATAACATTTGAACGTACAGATTTTAGTTTATATCTTCATGATTCCAGCTTATGTCACAAGAACTATTTCAGTGTTATCCCCACATCCTGCTTGCTAACCACAGATACATCTTTATTGGTTATCCATCGTGCCTTTGTCAAGGATCCCAAAGTTAGCAAGGACCAGTGTATGGGGGAGAGCCAAAGATTTAAATGTTCTTGTTTAGAATTGACAAAAATAAACTAGAATATACTGAAGGACTACTATAGTGTATTTAAACTAAAGTATACTTAAGCAATTACTGCATATCCCATAAGTATTTGTTTACATATATTAATTAGTCAATTTTAGTTTTTACTTTAAAAGACAATGCCTTTATTTATGTCTATGTTGCAAAAGTCAGAAAGATAAAGGATATAATTCTTCTTCAAAAAGTAGGTATCCTTGCCAAGTGGATTAAATGAATAGTTTTTTTTTACCATTTTATTGAAAATGGTTTCTTTCCTAATATCACGGTTGCAGTCCCCCTCCATTCCATCCATATGGATCCACTCCCTTTCTGTCTCTCATTGAAAAGAACAGGCTTTTAAGGGACAATAATAAAATAAAATGTAAGTTAAGACAAAAACTAACATATTAAAGTTGAACAAAATAAACAGAAAGAAAAGAGCCCAAGGGAAGGAACAAATTTAGAGACACACTCATTTGCACACTCCTGAATGTCATAAAAATACTTAGCTAGAGACTCATTTATACATAGGACCTGATACAGACCCATACAGGTCCTATGTATGTTGCCTCAGTATCTGTGAGTCCATATGTGCTTTCTTACGGTTAATTTAGAGGACCTTGTTTTTTTGGTGTCCTTCATCTGCTATGTCTTTCACACTCGTTTTGCTTCCTTTTCCATTGCGTTTACTGAGCCCTAATGGATTTGATGGTGACATCGCATTTAGGACTGACTCTTCCAAGGTCCACATATTCTCTGACTGTGGTTCTCATTTATTCCCATCTGCTGCAGGAAAAAAAAAACTTATTTGATGAAGGCTGAACAAGAAACTGATCCATGAGTACAGTAAATATGTTATATTGCTACATTTTTTAGAGTAGTAGTATTTGATTTTACCCTAGGTTCCTGCATCATATAGTCTCAAATTCTTGGTCATCCAAGCAGTGTTGAGCATAGGTTTATTCTTATGGAGTGGGCTTTAAATCAAATCAGATACTAGTCAGTAACTCCTACAAACTTTGCTCCAAAATTGCCCTAGAATGTTTTGCAGTCAGGAGAGCATTATATATAAAAGGATTTGTGGATGGACTAGTGTTCATATTTATCATTTTGTAGCTTGCAGAGTACCTTCTCGTACCAAAGACATTTAATGTAGGGATAAGGTGCTATGTAGTTACCAGCTGTTCTTTTCTGTGTTTACTGAGTTGTGTCTGTGTTTTCTCCACCATAGGGCATTGATATCTGTATATGGAGGGTGGCTTATTGTTTAGCAACAATCTAGGTTATTTGAGGGGGTGGGCATGAGGCTCATTTTGCCATCAACCCGATTACATGTAATCTAATACAGACAAACGATGAACATTTAGGACTCTGCCTCCACCATTATAACACAATTGCATTGATATTAATTTTACATAAGTGTATGTTTTAGAGAGCTTCCACTGTAATGGGGTCCCATACCATCCATCTATCTCTCCCTGTATTCCCTCTCTCATCCACCTACCCTCTCCTCCAAACTCTTGATCCTATCATTCCAGCTCCTACCCTCTGTGCATTCATAATTATCTAGTTCGCTTTTCTTTGCAGAAAGTTGATTATTTTGATGATGGAGAAAAACCTTAAATATTCTCTACTCCAGGACAATTTCAGAATTCTAAAGAGACACAGAAAAAAAAACCTTCTCTTGATCAACTTGAGTCAAAATATACCTTTCAGGTTACAATTGTGGTTCCATGTAGTACTACAATTTTTAACTGAAAATCTTTATTCATCAAGCAATCACCATATAATGTGTAGAGTTCTAAGGGCTGAAAAATGTCTGACATGACTTTTCAAATACACAGCTGAGACAGAGGAGGGTAATGCTGTCTTCTTGTCACAATTCACTTTGTAAAAGAAGTCCTTCCTGAAATCTACCCAGGGGCACTATTAAAATATATTGTGAAATTACTTTGGAGAATGGATATTTAATTGTTTGATTCCTAACCCACACCACAAATACCTGGAGATGTTAAAACCAAGAGGCACCAGGCATACTTCCATTGAAGTACATAACTCTATTAGGCATGGCTGACTCAGGCATGAGTTATATCACTGCTGCACATGACCTCAGTGCTACTGAGCTTCTGCAACACATTAAATAATTCATAAGTATAAGAAAATATAAAAGAAGAATGTGTATTGATCATCTGATGAGAACGTGACCAGAGACTCAGAAACACAACCTTGCCTTTCTCCTAAGAGCAGTCATTCAATGCACACTAACTCAGTGCTTGAGAATTGACTGTCTTATGTTTCTGTTTAATTTGGTTAAATTACCTTGGGCCCAGTAAACATCCTATAATCTGATCTTCCTTTCTCAATGGCATTCACTTTTTGTTTGTTTTGAAAGCATCCTTAAGGTAATGAAATAGTGTCAATACAGATGTTTATTGAATAGCATACCCAATGTGTCATTTTGGTAATGATGTCCTTTTTCATTAATAAATATACATATACACATATACATATATGTGTATATACATATATATGTAAATATATGCTTGTGTGTTTATAATGTTTTCAAAGTACCAACATGACAAAGCACACAATAAATACTGTTTGAGAACAGGTGCCAAATATTTGTGTGAATATCAATATTTGCACTGTGACATTGGAGAAGCACTGAGGGTCTCCCCTTAGTTAAGTCCCCGAAATTATAATAGGCAGAAGGAAAGGACAGTTGGAGTCGAGAAGATTTATGATTAGGTGAGAAGTAGATTGGACAAAGATCAATATAATTTTTACTCTTTAAGTCCATGAGAATAGAGATTAAGGTAACAGCTTGGAGAAAATTTGGTCTGGAAAGGATTCATTGATGATTTTGATGTCTTCCTGAGGGTTTGAAAACCTTTCAAGAGAAACCAAACTTAGGAAGTTGAGAGATGATGTAGTCCTGATTTTACTTACTGTGGCTCTTACTCTCTACATAAATTTGGTATTTGGATACAAATGACTTCATGACTAAGGGTTTGGACAGCTCTATTAAGCAGTGCATAACATGAAAAGTCAATGGTTGGTCAGAGGGTGTTCATTGTTGTTATTTTATTTTAATAGACTTATTTTCAACAAATGGCGCTATGAAAGAAGTGTCATTAATTAGAGGAACTGGAGATGAAGACCAATAAGATTGATAGATGTACTAGTAGCTTATGTGAGTTAAAATTTCAGATAGGAAGAAAATGTGGCTTTCATTCTTTTATTCTAAGAGGGACAAGTAATTTTACATACATACATACACACATAATTTGAATAAGATTTTGTTTATATT
Organism: Myodes glareolus; assembly: GCF_982192425.1. Lineage (NCBI taxonomy): Eukaryota > Metazoa > Chordata > Mammalia > Rodentia > Cricetidae > Myodes > Myodes glareolus. The sequence continues at coordinate 13,495,286 of NC_142028.1, forward strand.
TATTTGGAACATTATTATACATTCAGAAAAATATCAATAGCTAGTGTCATCCAGAAAGTCACTTTGTACCACAGTTTGAAGTCACTTTATACCACAGTTTGATGTACCATGATGGCAAATAGTTTGTGGCAAAATTGTAATCATATTTTTATAAATTAGAGAAAATTAACTCTGAAACAGAGATTTGGTTCAGATTGCTCAAGTTTTACTATTCTTCCATACCCCAAATGCCTATAGAATGTATTTGGCATACCTCTTTAGCATCTCCAATCTATATACTTGGGGGACCAAGACATTTTTATAATATTTTTATAATTTCGCAAAATACTAGTTAGGAGCCTTGAAGATGGATCAGTGGGTAAAGGTTTTTTGCTGTCCAAGCCTGTCATTTTGAATTCAATCCCCATAGCCCAGAGTGGAAGGAAAGAGATGTCTCTTGAACATTGTCTTCTGACTCCACATGTGTAGTGACCCGTGTGCTCACATACATATCATACACACACAATACTATTTAAATCAAATTTGAACAACACAAGAAAATGATCTGATTTAGTAGGCTGTCTGCTACTCTGAGTTGATTTGGTGTTTCTGCATGATTGAAAGAGATGATATTTCAACTTCAGCATGTCAAATTAGAGACTGGTAGAACCTGTCTCTCCCATCTTGTGGCTCTTAAGTTCATGATCACCTATTAAAGAGGCGTGCAGCAACTCCTTCACCTGAACGTACTCTGTTTCCTTTGTGCTCATCTTTCCACTGTTACTCCTGTCCCCAGCCTACATTCAGGGGATGCTTCACGTCTTGGAAACTGGGGTCTAAGTACATACAGATATGTCACAAACCTAACCATTGTCATTAATACAGAGTCTGCCTTCCTTTAAGCTTTAAGTTTTGTTCACGTTTATTAATATTCAGTATTGGTTTTCCCCTGTAGTAATGACCACTGTTGTATTCTAGTGGGGTTTTCTTATTTCCTTCAGACATTCTAGATGTATTAATTATCATTCTGTGAGAAAAACCTTCTGTAAGAGTTATAATTTCAATGTCTGGTCTAATTTTGCTCTGAATCCATCTGGTCTTGAAGTTATTTATTTGGAAGGCATTCTATTACTATTTCAATCTCATCATTTGTTATATGTCTGCTTAGGCTGTTGATTTTTCAGTATAATTTTGGTTGTTTGGGTGAATCTAGAAATTCATACATTTATTTTAGGTTTTCAACTTTATGGATTATAGCTTTTTAAAATATGCCTTAAATTTATTTCAAAATACTTCGTTGTCTCTTGTAATATTTCCCTATTCATTCCCAGTTCTATCCATCTGTGTCCTGTCTTTTGGTAATGTGGGCCATGTGTCTATTGATCTTGTTTATCTTCTGGAGGAGTCAAACTGGAAATCCACTGAGTGTTTCTGTTGTTAGTTACATCACAAAGTCATTTTATATGTGGTTTTTCTGATTTTTTTTAATGCAATCCCTTGGAAGTATGAATTTCCCTCATAGGACTGCTTTCAGGATGTCCCAGAGTATTTGTTTTGATTGGTTTTCATTTTTATTTAGTTAGGGACATTTTTTTATTTATTTATCTGTTTTTTTCTTTGACCCATTCATCATTCAGCAATGGGTTGTTCAATGTCTGTAAGTTTATATATTCATTAGACATGTGCTTGCAAACTTGATGAAGTGTGCTCTATTTTGCTTCATATTATTTCTCTATCTTAACTAAGTTATAAAGTTATTGGTTTCATTATGGCATTGTAAGCATGTACATCCTTGGTTTTTGTCCTTGCCCACTCCTCTCATTTGCTCACTTCTCGGAATCACTGTGATCTCCTGTCACTGTCACCTTTCCTCTCTTCATGTCAACATCATTCAGCTCTAATGTCACAGCACAGGGCTTGACTTTCTTCTTTCCCACTCCTGGAGACCCATGCCCTCCTTCCATGGTTCTCTTTCTACCTTCCTGCCCGACACTATGCACATGTCAAATATAAACATAAATCTTTAGTCTGCTAGTTAAGAGAAACATGCAGTATTTGACTTTCTGAGTCCAGATTATTTTGCTTAACCCAAATGTGATCGAAATCCATTCCATCTCTCATTGTCAACAGTAATGTATGCTTCTATTTTCACATCCCAGAAGTCAGTTCTTTTTTGGACAATTACCCCAAATTTTCATTTCACTCTCAATTAATAGATAATCTCAATTCATATCACTTTTCTACTTACAGAAATGCTCTGATGACTGGAAATATCATTTTCTTAATTCATTATAAAGCTAGTAATTAGAAGTGAAGTAAATAATAATCTATTTGTTACTATTTGTCAGGGTCCAGCCTCAACAGATTTGTATGTTCCAGGGTAGGGGTGTGTGGATTAGAAATGTTAGGCAGAAGAAACAGAGACACAACAGAAATAGACAGACACAGGATAGAGTCGGGAGGGCAACCCAGTGAATATTGAATCTGTCCGTATTTATTTTTCATAGGCTTTATATTCTCAAATCCAAAAGGAAGGGGGAAGACAAAAGATTTCTTTACCAAGATACAAGGAACGACGTATCACCTTCTCATTACCCAAAGCACCAAAGTCACCACACCCTAGGTCAAAATATCCTGTTGGTAGTCACACCTTGGGCCAAACCTCCTGTCAATAACCTTGAAGGAGCAAGAATAGTCCTGAACTCTCTGACCTTTGCTCAAGGTGGAACGAATCCACATCTGTGGGCTCTGACAGCTATTTGTATTTTAAATGGTTTAATGAAAAATAGTAGAATTTAAGCAAGAGTTGATTAATGAAAATTAGCCCAGGTATAAGTTGCACTTCAGCAGAGGACAAGTAAGAAACTAGGAAGTGTGAGCATTCAACGAGCAATATCCAATGTTGTGCCTCCCTCTAACGCAGCTTCAAATCGCTCTTATTTTGTATTTCCTGAGTAAACCAGTGCTTTCTTTCCCTACATGAAGATTTCGAAGTTGTTTCAACAACTCTATGTGTCATAAAATGATGAGATACTTCCCTATAAATATCACACAAGGAGAGCAATTTTGAAATATGGATACCTTTGCACAGTGCCGTGGGGTATAAAGTCTGACTCATTTCTCTTCATAACCCATAATATACTATGAGTCATTAAGTTCAATTAATTTCTCCTTCCATGATGTGTATCAATTCATCTTTCACTCTTCTTTCTGCCATTGTTTTAATTGATGTCCTCTGATCACTCTTTAGTAGACTCCTTAGGTCTAATCTTGCCCTTGTCTCAAGCCCATTCTTTCTTGGAACTGAAGAAAATCTACTCACACCATTGCTCTGTGTTGATATTTCTGCCCATTTTTTCAGGGGGCTTATTACTTATCTAATAAACTTTGTTGTTTACTTATGTATAGACATATATTTATGAAACAGTTATGCTATCTTGACTCTGCTAGTTAAATGCAACTGGCTTTCATCAAAGAACTTAAAGTCTAATGACTCAAATCTGAATTATGCTTAGTACTATTTAGGAGATATATAAGCTTGAATATTCTCCTTAGATCTCTCTCTCTCTCTCTCTCTCTCTCTATCTATCTCACCCTCTCTCTCTCTCTCTTTCATTTTTTCTTTCCTTTTCCTTTTCTGACAGGACTTCTTTAAGTAGTCCAAACTTATCTGGAACTCTCTATGTAGTTCAAACGGCCTCAAACTCACAGAGAGAGGTCTGCTTACCACTGCCTCTTATGTACTAGGACAAAAAGCTTCTATCATTGTGCGTGACTGAGTCTTAGATTTATTGTAAAGTCTCATAACACATTCTGAATGTGAGATTCCATGAGAAAAATCTACCTGTAACACTTAGCATTTTTTCAACCACTTAAAGAGTTATTAATAATTACAATTATCATTGTTTAAATAACAGAACTTTGAAAAATACATTGTAACAAAAGAGATTGTACTTACAAGAAAGTATCATTTAGAATAATCTATAATGAAAATAATTTTATTTAAATATTTCATTGAATTATTTATAAAATATAAATAATATAAAAAGTTCATATGAGTATAAACATAATGTTTACATACTCTATATGCTCAAAGGTGATAAAATATGTATCACAAATTTTGCTATCCATAAAAATAAGAAAGTCAATCATAAATCTCCTGACCATGACTTCACACACATTTGATCATATAAAGAAATTAAAGAATTTTTGACCTCTTAGCTATGATCCATTGCTCAAGTGACAGCCAAGATTATAAAACATTCATAGAATCACATTCTCAGGAGAACCCAAGAGTAATCAAGGGAGTATCAGGGAAATTTGGGCACAAATTTTCTGTATCTGTTTATGTGACAATCACTCAGCTCACCACAGAACGTGCTGGAGGAAAACGATTTCAGTTTCTACTTGATGATAATTTCTCTTATCTCTCAAATGCATCCCAGCTGACAGTTGCCTGGTACTGTATTACTTCACAAAGCTCTGTCTCTCTCTAAACTGTGCGGAGACAATGCTGAATATGTGTTTCAGTGCCCCACATCCCTCTTTTCATATTACTTTCTACACTAAAGTCAAAGAAATTTTTAAATGTAGTTTGTATTCTGCAATCCCCGAGCCTCAAACCTTCAGGAGCTTTTCCTTTCTCTGAGATGTAGTACAATGTCCTTTTAATAAAGTGAGAGTCGCTGATAATTTGGCTGTGCACACTTGATCGCTTCGTCCCTCACCCCTACCAGTTGGTATCTGGGTTGCAGTCTTTGCAAATACTTCGCAGGTTTGCACACCTCCTTTGATGTATTTTTCCCTGTTTCTTCCCTTGTTCCTTTCTGACAGGCAGAAACTACTTGAATTTCACCCCTCAGAATTTGCCATCATAGGAATCCAGTTGTAATGAAAGTGCCTTTGGTGTATAAAGATATCTATAATGGTTTTATATATGTTTTATTTGTTTGTATGACTGAACTGTGTCTTTATTCCCCGTGTGCAGTCATGGGTGTGTGCATTGAAGGACTCCAGATTAGGTATAACTGCATTTCTGTATTTATAGCAAGTCTTGGATTGCTTCAACTAATGATTACATTTAGATTATGATGTACAAATCAGGGCAGGGTAATAGTTATAGGAAGATATGCATTGTTGGATCCAGGTTATACCTTGGAACATTTAAGGTTCTCAGGAAATAGCATCTTTCTCTGAACCCCTTTTAAGCCTAAAGGAAATATTTCTTTAATGATTTTAATAAAAATAAACAAGTAAAATATCATACATGCTTGGTACTATGAATCTAGAAATTTATGATTAGGGAATCTCATAAACCTTAGTGGATAAACTGCCAATAATATATATAATATATATATATATATATATATATATATATATATATATATATATATAAATGCATATATATATGTATATATATAGGGGTGGGGTGGGGGTATGTGTTTTGGTTTACTGGTTAGTTTTGTTGAGAACTATGAACTGCCCAAAATGTTGAGATCTAGCACTGTTAAGTCCTCAGTCCTCAATAAGATGTCTGTCAGCCTCTCAAAGACTCAGAGAACGTCATGCAGCAGAGGTTTTAAAGAATGTAGGAGACAGAGGAAGAGCAGAAATTTTATAAAATGCTGTCTTCTGGCTAATGCCTATATAAACTAACATCAGCTGAAGTGACCTGAAAGAGTCATATATGAGACCGAGCCCATCAACTCTGAGGCATGAATTCGAGAGGGATTTTATGTGGCAAAACATTTCATGAGTTTCTATTGGTAGGTAATGATTACAGGAGAACATGTAGACATTTTATTCAGTAGTGTAACCACTGGTATGTTGCCCTTGCTTCTATAAATAATCCTCCACCTGTCTGCATGCAAACATCCCTAATTAAGTCAGTGGATCACACCAAAAGGACATGATGTAGGAAGGGAACAAGTTGATAAGAAGAACAGGTTTAATGGGGGGTTCTGAGTGTTGAGCATAACACAAACATGTTATGTGTGTTTTTAAATCACCCCAAATGTAGATAAGCTGAAATGACTATTCTACTAGTCAAATAAAAATTAATTAGTGGGAACAATTTGAATATTCTTCTGCTCAGGTGAAGTACCATGGTTTTATTTTATGTGAATGGTATTCTTTATATCATTTGACTCATTCTGTTGTCATGTGGTAAAGTTTAGAGTTAAAAGTACCTTTAAATAGAGCATTCCTATTCAGATTTTGTTTTGTACAAATTGATATAGTTATATTGAAGATTGAGGTAAATTCCCCCCAGGATAAACTCTCTCTCTCTCTCTCTCTCTCTCTCTCTCTCTCTCTCTCTCTCTGTGTGTGTGTGTGTGTGTGTGTGTGTGTGTGTATGTGTGTGTCAGACTTAGATTATCTCTGATCTGATTCCCAGGAACATTGCATTCTCTTCTTTTTGAGATACTTATGCTGGGTATAAAGCTTATTTTCTGAACCATAACACAAGAATGAAAAGGAAAACCTTTCCTTTGTTAGACTTTGATTGGCTTTTTTTTTCTCCTTTTTGAAATAACATTTCCCTTTACAGCACACACATGGTGATGCTGGTGGAGGTTTCTGTCCTGTTCAGTCCTACAACAAGCACACAAAAGCTATATTATTTACAATCCTGTTTGTCCAATAGCTTAAGTGTATTTCTAGCTAGACCTTATATACTAAACTAACCCACCTCCATTAATCTGTGTCAGTCATGCCCAACTGGCAAAGTTTCACCAGCTCTGGCAGAGGCATCTGTCTCTGGAGACATCTACATTTCTTCTCCCTGACTCGACCTTCTTTCTCCCAGCATTTAGTTTAGTTTTTCTGTCTGCCTCTAGTCTGCCTTATCACAAGGCAAAGCAGTTTCTTTATTTATTAACCAATAAAAGCAACACATATACAGAAGGACTTCCCACACTGGGTGGTTGTTCTATAGCCACTGTCACTAGCTCCACACCATCTCCCCTTTTCTGTCTAAATAAAAATAAAGGTTTTAATTTTAACGTAATAAAATTACATATAACAAAACAGGTATCTTTTATTATAGCTAAAGAAAACTATAACTACCTATTCTTTTTTGGGTTTTTTTTGTGAGACAGGGTTTCTCTGTAGCTTTGAAGCCTGTCCTGGAACTAGTTCTTGTAGACCAGGCTGGTCTCGAACTCACAGAGATCCGCCTGTCTCTGCCTCCCGAGTGTTGGGATTAAAGACGTGCGCCACCACCGCCCGGCTATAACTACCTATTCTTAAACTCTAGCAAAGACTCCAGAAGGATATAATATTACCTAAGTAAACAGGAAGTGCATTGTAAGCAACTTCCAAAACTCTAGAATTGACAAAGAAATCTCACTGCCTGAACAGTCAGCCAAAATTCTTCTGTAACTTTGGGCACTCATCTTCAGCCTTTAGGCCCATAGTATCTGGCAGACTTTTCTATGAAGCAGGAAATGCAAAGATCTGTTATGCCTTGTAATGGCAAAATCTATCAGTTAATACAGATTTCTGTTATTATTTTGGTGGTCTGGGTGGTTGGGAATGAACAAACAGGTTCCACCAACAAATCGGTGCCAATATGGATAACTACATTCATAAAACCTAAGAAAGCATTTTTTTTCCAGATGGGTTCTATTTGCTGGTGGTGAATACGATCTCTGTGGCTCCTTTAATAGAGGTCTTCCTGGTGCAGCAACAGCAAAACAAAATCAAAAATACAAAAAAATGTGTGGTTTCAAACAAAAACACAAACTTCCTGTTTTGTGCTGCTAGCTTGAATGCTGGTTCTTTCAGGAGGGTTTGTGGGCAGCATGATCTAAGTTCCTTGATGGCAGCATGGGTCAACTTGTTACCAGAGTTGAGGTGGTGAACTTGGCTCCCACCCTCCAGTGAACAGACCTCTGCCTTGTTGGCCTGGGCAGTGCCAAAGCAAAGCAGCCTTAGTCTTAGCCAGGCTGCTTAACATTTTAAAAAGTGGTACTGGTCAGAAAGTAATTACAGATGCACAATAAAGACAGATTCAAATTATAAAGACCTCTAAATGAGTCATAGTGTTGGATAAATATATGAAGGCTTGAGAGAGAGAGGAAAAAGACTATAGAAAGTTATAATAAAAAATGAGTACATACAGTCATAGCTTAAAGTGGTAAATATAATAAAATAAATATTAAATTTGTAGAAAAAGTAATAAAGTAAGAAAAATAAGCCATATAAAGATGGAATATACACAGAGAGTCTGGATCATGTATATTATTTTGATTTTTTTGAGTTTTTGGATCATGAAAGAACTAAATTCAGAGAGATATTTCATTGTGTGGGGTGCTAAGCTAAACCAACATATGCATTTTAATGGTATCTTGACTTCAAAATTTGAGTCTAAGAATTTGTTGCTTTGGAAAAGAGGTTCTTTTTTTGTTTCCATAAAGGATGAGAACCTGTGGATTCCTTCCACACTAATATTGTTTGATGGACCAAGACCTCCTGAGAGGTTGCAGGGAACACCTCCTAAAATTACTTCACCCAACAAAAAGCAAGAAACAGTTTTGAAAGAAATACACCCAAATTCCCAAATATTGTTTGTAAATCTTTGTTTACATTTAAAGGGTGATATGATATAGAGATTAATACTTTGCATTTGTATGAATCTTGGTTTATTGATGCAAATTTAAGGTCAATTTTGTTATATTTATATTTCTGCTCTTGTTTACGGTATTGTGTTTGTGCAGCTCATTTTAAAATGTAATGTGTAATTAAGAAATATAGGTTACTAGATAGTCATCTATTAGAGTCAAGCTTGTGGTGATGTTAGTTGCTTGTGGTGATGTTAGTTAGGTTTCCTAGAGGTACAGAGATATATTTCAGATGGAAAGTTATTCTTCAGATCTCTAAAAGGCTGAAAGAATATGACATTTAAAATGTTTTTAAAACTTAGGACCTTTTATGACTGTGAAACACATCTGCTCCTGGCAGCACCAATTTCTTCAAGAGGAAGATGGGCATCAAAGAGGCTCCTTATGGAGTTGGTTAGTCATTTGGGCAAGAAACTGCTCTTGCCTGGACTGCTTTACTAGACATTCAGGACCCACAGAAAAATGACTGCTGAACTTGCATAAACATGAGAAAATCCTTCAGGGTTCCTAATTCATAGAAGAGTCTGCCAGACATTCTGAAGGACACAGAGGAAAGTGTTTGACAAACTGTCAATATAGGTGGAACTGTCTTTGAAATTTACTTCTTCATGGAAATGTCTGTCAGATAGTATGGGCCTGTAGGCTGAAGATGGGTATCCCACAGTTACAGAACTTTTGCTGACTGTCCATGCAGTGAGGTGTCTCTGTCAATTCTAGAGCTTTGCAATTTGCTTACGGTGTGCTTCCTCTTTACTTGGGTAGTATATCCTTCTGGAATATTTGATGGAGTTGAAGAATAGGTAGTTATAGCTATAGTTTTCTTTAAGTATGATAAAATATAAAGTAGTTATACATATTGTAACTATAATTTTTGCATGATACCTGTTTTGTTATATGTAATTTTACTATGTTAAAATTAAAGCTTTCCTTTTCATTTACACAGAAAAGGGAAGATGGTGTGGGAAGTCCTTCTGTATATGTGTTGCTTTTATGGGTTAATGAATAAAGCTGTTTTGGCCAGTGGTTTATCCGAATAGAGGTAGGCAGGAAAACTAAACTGAATGATGGGGGAAAGAAGGTAGAGTCAATGAGAAGTCATGTAGCCCCGCTGGAGACAGACATCAGACGTTAAATGGTGGATGGAACTTTACCCGGTAAACCACAGCCACATGGTGATACACATATTAATGGAGATGAGTTAGATTAGAATATAAGAGCTAGCTAAAAATATGCTTAAGCTGTTGGCCAACCAGGGTTGCAAATAATATAGTACCTGTGTGATTATTTTGAGTCAGAGCAGTCAGGAAATGAACTAGCATCCTCTTCCAATATGGTGAACTCAAAATCATGATGTTCTACCTTCAGTGGAGTTGCAATACTGCAGAGTTGCCCTACTATTCCTGGTTTAGCTTTTATAGTAGCTTTGGGCCACTGCATTTCTGTGACCTTTTTTCATTAGGTTGTGAGTTGGTTGCACAAACCCTGTCATTTTTGCACCTAGAAACAAACACCAATGTGAGGTATTCTAGTTTTTAACTCAGTTATTTCTCATTTAATTTTAGGTCTCTTATACACCATAGAGGCCTGTAGATCTGCTATGAGGAATTATGGAAATCCTGCATACAATGTATATGTCAGGTGAGATGGAAGAGCATGTACACAAGCCAGATGAAGGAAACTTTTAGTCACAGATAGGCATCAGTGACTATGAAAGGCATGCCAACATCAGCAGCCTTCCTCTGTGGCTCAGGGAAGGTGAACAAGGCATGTGGACTCCTATCTGAAGAAACTCACTTATTACTACAGCTAATAGATGCTGTTAGAACTTCACCTTGGTTTTATAGCTTATCTGTAGGTTGATTTCCCTGTTACAAAAACTGAAAGACATCCTGTTTTAATGAGGATTAAGTAAAGCATCTGGCTCTTCTCTAGACTCCTGTGTGATGGCAGATGTAGCGTTCTTGCACATTCTTTTAGTTCTTTGGCCAGGACCCAGAGTTCAATGAAAAAGGACATCAGGAGACTTGTTTTCTTGAAAGCACGAGATCTGAGCAAGAGTGAGACTATGGAGCCTCTTAGCTCAGACATGCCCTGTGCAGACTTTACTCAGCAACCAGGAGAATCCCAATAAGACCTCTTCTGTGTTTTTGCTTATGTGTCACTTGTTGAGAGACGTGAGACTATTCATGTTTGATTGCTGGCTTTAACTACTTCCACTTTCTACTGTTTTTCTTCTTTTCTATAGTGATAAAACAGCACAGGATTTTTTTGTAAATAGGATTGTGTCAGAGAATATATTTTTCTTTCTGAAGTAGAAAAATGAATGAAATGGAAAAATGAATTGTTAAGCTTTCCTTCGATCATAAACAGATAGAACAAGGGAAATTGTCTTCTTGATAAAAGAGTACAAGCCTATTGCATTTCTAAAATAAAACTGTAATGCACGGGGGTTTTTATTTGTGAAAGGCAGTGGAAAAGAGATCTAGTTATACAAAGGTGACCATGCAATTATATAGAGAGGTTTTGAATGAGAGGCTAATGAAATATGGGACTGGTAGCATTACTGTTTATTCAGCTTTTATCCAACTGTCCTAGCTCAAGCTGATAACCTGAACACTTAAAAACTGAGTAAACAGCGAACAAGCACACATATAACACAGCTCACCTGAAGATGGAATACATTATTTTTCCATAAGAAATTATTACATAAGAGAATTATTCCTTATTTTAACTTTTCCTACTGTTGGATTAGAGAGCAGAAGCATCAAGAGCAAGTGCTTGCATGATTTTTTGTTTGTTATTCCTTGTTATATGTGGTACACAGCTACTAAAGGTCACAGGACTAATTAGTGGCATGCTGATGACAAAAATCCAGTGCTCCTGAATCACTAAACAAGACTGTTTTCTCTAGGAAAATCTGTGACTCCCTTTTTGTGGCTTTCAAACTTTTTTACTTATGTGCAAGATTGTAACTTTTCTCTGACTTTAGTATATTAAATAACAAAACATTTGGTTATGTGTAGCTTAATATCACCTATGCATAGTGTCAATTCCTATCAGACCCCAACAGAAATATCTTGCAAAGTCTGTGTTGTGTCATTATAGTGTATAAAATATAGTTACATTGTTTTTACTTTTACTGTGAATTTTTGTGCTTGTTCTAATAAACTACAACTTTCATAGAAAATTTAACAATCATATATCATTTATAATTTAATGACCCTGACATATTTACCAGGATGATAGAAACTTTCAAACTTAAGCCCTAATATAGAGTATTCCAAATGAAAACTAAGCACCAAATATTAAATTGTTAGAATATATGTGAATATTTTGAAGTTAGCCTTGGGTTATTTGTGTGTGATTTTAGGACAGATAGAAAATCCACATTCGTGTCACTGTGTCCATCATCTTTCATGTTCAAAAAGAAGACAAATTAGAAGACCAAGAAAAACTGTCTGATGTTGTTGAATTAAATTAGAATATGATTATTACCCCATGTCTTCACAAAAGACATTTTGTAACATTTAAGATTTCTGCTAATTACTCGAGGTACATTATCATGCAAAAGAATGTTAGTGAAGGTTGAAAAGGACAAACCAACTATTCTCGTACATCACCATAATTATGCAGCCCCATGTTCGAACAATTACATCTATGTAGACCCACTGTTAAAATCAATGTTACTTGTACAGCTAGTCCTTAATCAATGAAATCAGTCAATTTCCCATGGTCACATCCTTCTTCTTAATTAAGACAGTGATATCTCTGGAGCACAGGGTCTCAGAGAGATAAATAAGTACAGAGGTTGGGAAATGTCAAAGAGGTGACTCTCGATTTTACTCCTGACGAACTTGGGAGGAAATAAGACAGTTCTTTCAGTTCAGGGAAGCAGCACAGGCTTCTAAAGCAATGGCTTAGCATTCATTAAGAAAAGAGCAGGGAGTAGCGTCTGACAGGAATAGCACTAATGAGCAAAGAAGGTTTTCAGCATGCATATCCTTCATAGTCATATTCAGAATTATGAAGGTTGTGCCATCTAAGCCAATTTTAATTAGAGTGAGCATGGACCTCTTTGGACAGTTAGCCTTTCTTTCCAAAATCCATTTCAATATGGTGTCACTTTGTTGTCATAATCAAAATGGCAAAGTGATGGAATAACCTACTTAAAATGTCTGTGGTGTTAAAGCAGATATGGCAAACAGGCTCTAATGACACATGGAATAAGGGTTTACCTGGGGGACATTGACAGCATGCTCTGTGTTGTCACTAGGGCAGGAATAATGATAGAGGTGATGGTTGAAGTCTTCAAAGATGAACTTTTGCTCTCTGTTTTACCAATTGGCTGTAAAAGTCCCCTTCATTGAAAAGGAAAGAAATACTTGCAAGAAAAATGAAACAGCTCTATTAAATTAGAAAATGTAGACATCTCACAGTTTCTTTAAAACAAAATTCACAATGCAGACTAGCTGCACATACACAGGCTTGTGGGAGCCATCTGCTTTTGGTCATAAGAAAACCATTGTTTGATCAAGTAAATAGAAAAATATCAACACACAATACTGACTTACTTTCCTATGATAATTTTATCTCTATAAATATATAATCATTCTTGTCCACACAAAGAAAGTGTAAAATAATTAGTTAGCTTTCAGGGACCACCTAATTATTAAGAACATAAAATACTCTTGCATGGGACCAGACAGAGTTCAGTTCCCAGGACCCAAAACGGGCTGCCCTCCACTGCATTTAGCTCCTGGAAATATAATTGCAGGCACTTGTGCTCATGTATATAAAGCCACACAAAGACTCACAAATACATATCATTTTAAATTACGTTTTTAAATTTAATTTTGTTTGTAGGCATGGTTATATATATGAACACAAATAATTGATTTCTGACCTTATATCTGTCATCAACATAATTTCTCAGAAAGATGTCAGAACATTAATATGTAAAAAGATGCATTTGTATAGGCATCCATGAGTATATATATTGAAAAACTTTCTACAGAATATATAGATACATATTATTATCACAAATATTTTCTTTCCCTGTTTTGCCTAAGTTGCAACCCCAAATAAATATGTCCATATTTTAAATGTGTGAAATTGGTTGCTCTCAAAAGCTTGAAAATGTGCTATCTGTCATTCTTTATATAGTCTTTTAAATTTAATTTGTAACAAAGATAAAGTAGCTGTAAAATGAGAAAACATAACAGATTTTGTACACATATGTCATTGGTTTTAAACCAAACTGACGGATCAAGTTATTGCTTAAATCATCAAAATTTTAATTACAATGTAATTATGAGGTAGTATTAGAGAGCTCAGGATTGGTTTACTCGGAATGTGATTCTCAATGCTAGCTCTAAAATACCTTAAGCAGAAATGAACCCTCATGGATTAGA